>NC_052312.1:1840052-2054071 GCF_016432855.1 Salvelinus namaycush | reverse complement strand
GGGAGGATAGAGACGTTCTGGGAGGATAGAGACGTTCTGGGAGGATAGAGACGTTCTGGGAGAATAGAGACGTTCTGGGAGGATAGAGACGTTCTGGGAGGATAGAGACGTTCTGGGAGAATAGAGACGTTCAGGGAGAATAGAGACGTTCTGGGAGGATAGAGACGTTCTGGGAGGATAGAGACGTTCTGGGAGGATAGAGACATTCTGGGAGAATAGAGACGTTCAGGGAGAATAGAGACGTTCTGGGAGGATAGAGACGTTCTGGGAGAGACGTTCTGGGAGGATAGAGACGTTCTGGGAGGATAGAGACGTTCTGGGAGGATAGAGACGTTCTGGGAGGATAGAGACGTAATGGGAGGATAGAGACGTTCTGGGAGGATAGAGACGTTCTGGGAGAGACGTTCTGGGAGGATAGAGACGTTCTGGGAGAATAGAGACGTTCAGGGAGGATAGAGACGTTCTGGGAGGATAGAGACGTGGGAGGATAGAGACGTTCTGGGAGGATAGAGACGTTCTGGGAGGATAGAGACGTTCTGGGAGGATAGAGACGTTCTGGGAGAATAGAGACGTTCAGGGAGGATAGAGACGTTCTGGGAGGATAGAGACGTTCTGGGAGGATAGAGACGTTCAGGGAGGATAGAGACATTCTGGGAGATTAGAGACGTTCTGGGAGGATAGAGACGTTCTGGGAGAGACGTTCTGGGAGAATAGAGACGTTCTGGGAGAATAGAGACGTTCAGGGAGAATAGAGACGTTCTGGGAGGATAGAGACGTTCTGGGAGGATAGAGACGTTCTGGGAGGATAGGATGACGTTCTGGGAGATAGAGACGTTCTGGAGGATAGAGACGTTCTGGGAGATAGAGACGTTCAGGGTAGGCTTAGAGACGTTCTGGGAGGATAGAGACGTTTGGGAGGATAGAGACGTGGAGGATAGAGACGTTCTGGAGGATAGAGACGTTATGGAGGATAGAGACGTTCTGGGAGGATAGAGACTTTCTGGGAGAATAGAGACGTTCAGGGAGGATAGAGACGTTTCTGGGAGGATAGAGACGTTCGGGAGGATAGAGACGTTCTGGGAGGATAGAGACGTTCGGGAGGATAGAGACGTTCTGGGAGGATAGAGACGTTGCTGGAGGATAGAGACGTTCTGGGAGGACTAGAGACGTTCTGGGAGAATAGAGACGTCAGGGAGGATAGAGGACGTTCTGGGAGGATAGAGACGTTCTGGAGGATAGAGACGTTCTGGAGGATAGAGACCTTTCTGGGAGGATTAGAGACGTTCTGGGAGTGATAGAGGACGTTCAGGGAGGGATAGAGACGTCTCTGGGAGGATAGAGACGTTCGGAGAATAGAAACGTTTTGATGAGAGACGTTCTGGGAGGATAGAGACGTTCTGGGAGGATAGAGACGTCCTGGGAGGATTAGAGACGTTCTGGAGTGGATAGAGACGTTCTGGGAGGATAGAGACGTTCTGGGAGGATAGAGACGTTCAGGGAGGATAGAGACGTTCTGGGAGGATAGAGACGTTCTGGGAGGATAGAGACGTTCTGGGAGGGACGTTCTGGGAGGATAGAGACGTTCTGGGAGGATAGAGACGTTCTGGGAGGATAGAGACGTTCAGGGAGGATAGAGACGTTCAGGGAGGATAGAGACGTTCTGGGAGAGACGTTCAGGGAGGATAGAGACGTTCTGGGAGGATAGAGACGTTCTGGGAGGATAGAGACGTTCAGGGAGGATAGAGACGTTCAGGGAGGATAGAGACGTTCTGGGAGGATAGAGACGTTCTGGGAGGATAGAGACGTTCAGGGAGGATAGAGACGTTCAGGGAGGATAGAGACGTTCAGGGAGGATAGAGACGTTCAGGGAGGATAGAGACGTTCAGTGAGGATAGAGACGTTCAGGGAGGATAGAGACGTTCTGGGAGGATAGAGACGTAATGGGAGGATAGAGACGTTCAGGGAGGATAGAGACGTTCTGGGAGGATAGAGACGTTCTGGGAGGATAGAGACGTTCAGGGAGGATAGAGACGTTCAGGGAGGATAGAGACGTTCAGGGAGGATAGAGACGTTCAGGGAGGATAGAGACGTTCAGGGAGGATAGAGACGTTCAGGGAGGATAGAGACGTTCTGGGAGGATAGAGACGTTCTGGGAGGATAGAGACGTTCAGGGAGGATAGAGACGTTCAGGGAGGATAGAGACGTTCAGGGAGGATAGAGACGTTCAGGGAGGATAGAGACGTTCAGGGAGGATAGAGACGTTCAGGGAGGATAGAGACGTTCAGGGAGGATAGAGACGTTCTGGGAGGATAGAGACGTTCTGGGAGGATAGAGACGTTCTGGGAGGATAGAGACGTTCAGGGAGGATAGAGACGTTCAGGGAGGATAGAGACGTTCAGGGAGGATAGAGACGTTCAGGGAGGATAGAGACGTTCAGGGAGGATAGAGACGTTCAGGGAGGATAGAGACGTTCAGGGAGGATAGAGACGTTCAGGGAGGATAGAGACGTTCTGGGAGGATAGAGACGTTCTGGGAGGATAGAGACGTTCAGGGAGGATAGAGACGTTCAGGGAGGATAGAGACGTTCTGGGAGGATAGAGACGTTCAGGGAGGATAGAGACGTTCAGGGAGGATAGAGACGTTCTGGGAGGATAGAGACGTTCTGGGAGGATAGAGACGTTCTGGGAGGATAGAGACGTTCAGGGAGGATAGAGACGTTCTGGGAGGATAGAGACGTTCAGGGAGGATAGAGACGTTCAGGGAGGATAGAGACGTTCAGGGAGGATAGAGACGTTCAGGGAGGATAGAGACGTTCTGGGAGGATAGAGACGTTCAGGGAGGATAGAGACGTTCAGGGAGGATAGAGACGTTCAGGGAGGATAGAGACGTTCAGGGAGGATAGAGACGTTCAGGGAGGATAGAGACGTTCAGGGAGGATAGAGACGTTCAGGGAGGATAGAGACGTTCTGGGAGGATAGAGACGTTCAGGGAGGATAGAGACGTTCAGGGAGGATAGAGACGTTCAGGGAGGATAGAGACGTTCTGGGAGGATAGAGACGTTCAGGGAGGATAGAGACGTTCAGGGAGGATAGAGACGTTCTGGGAGGATAGAGACGTTCAGGGAGGATAGAGACGTTCAGGGAGGATAGAGACGTTCTGGGAGGATAGAGACGTTCAGGGAGGATAGAGACGTTCAGGGAGGATAGAGACGTTCTGGGAGGATAGAGACGTTCTGGGAGAATAGAGACGTTCTGGGAGGATAGAGACGTTCAGGGAGGATAGAGACGTTCTGGGAGGATAGAGACGTTCTGGGAGGATAGAGACGTTCTGGGAGGATAGAGACGTTCAGGGAGGATAGAGACGTTCTGGGAGGATAGAGACGTTCTGGGAGGATAGAGACGTTCTGGGAGGATAGAGACGTTCAGGGAGGATAGAGACGTTCAGGGAGGATAGAGACGTTCTGGGAGGATAGAGACGTTCTGGGAGGATAGAGACGTTCAGGGAGGATAGAGACGTTCTGGGAGGATAGAGACGTTCTGGGAGGATAGAGACGTTCTGGGAGGATAGAGACGTTCTGGGAGGATAGAGACGTTCTGGGAGGATAGAGACGTTCTGGGAGAGACGTTCAGGGAGGATAGAGACGTTCAGGGAGGATAGAGACGTTCAGGGAGGATAGAGACGTTCAGGGAGGATAGAGACGTTCTGGGAGGATAGAGACGTTCAGGGAGGATAGAGACGTTCTGGGAGGATAGAGACTTTCTGGGAGAGACGTTCAGGGAGGATAGAGACGTTCAGGGAGGATAGAGACGTTCAGGGAGGATAGAGACGTTCAGGGAGGATAGAGACGTTCAGGGAGGATAGAGACGTTCAGGGAGGATAGAGACGTTCTGGGAGGATAGAGACGTTCAGGGAGGATAGAGACGTTCAGGGAGGATAGAGACGTTCTGGGAGGATAGAGACGTTCAGGGAGAATAGAGACGTTCAGGGAGGATAGAGACGTTCAGGGAGGATAGAGACGTTCAGGGAGGATAGAGACGTTCAGGGAGGATAGAGACGTTCAGGGAGGATAGAGACGTTCTGGGAGGATAGAGACGTTCAGGGAGGATAGAGACGTTCAGGGAGGATAGAGACGTTCAGGGAGGATAGAGACGTTCAGGGAGGATAGAGACGTTCAGGGAGGATAGAGACGTTCAGGGAGGATAGAGACGTTCAGGGAGGATAGAGACGTTCTGGGAGGATAGAGACGTTCTGGGAGAATAGAGACGTTCAGGGAGGATAGAGACGTTCAGGGAGGATAGAGACGTTCAGGGAGGATAGAGACGTTCAGGGAGGATAGAGACGTTCAGGGAGGATAGAGACGTTCAGGGAGGATAGAGACGTTCTGGGAGGATAGAGACGTTCAGGGAGGATAGAGACGTTCAGGGAGGATAGAGACGTTCAGGGAGGATAGAGACGTTCTGGGAGGATAGAGACGTTCTGGGAGGATAGAGACGTTCAGGGAGGATAGAGACGTTCAGGGAGGATAGAGACGTTCAGGGAGGATAGAGACGTTCAGGGAGGAGAGAGACGTTCAGGGAGGATAGAGACGTTCTGGGAGGATAGAGACGTTCTGGGAGGATAGAGACGTTCAGGGAGGATAGAGACGTTCAGGGAGGATAGAGACGTTCAGGGAGGATAGAGACGTTCAGGGAGGATAGAGACGTTCAGGGAGGATAGAGACGTTCAGGGAGGATAGAGACGTTCAGGGAGGATAGAGACGTTCAGGGAGGATAGAGACGTTCTGGGAGGATAGAGACGTTCAGGGAGGATAGAGACGTTCTGGGAGGATAGAGACGTTCAGGGAGAATAGAGACGTTCTGGGAGGATAGAGACGTTCAGGGAGGATAGAGACGTTCTGGGAGGATAGAGACGTTCTGGGAGGATAGAGACGTTCAGGGAGGATAGAGACGTTCAGGGAGGATAGAGACGTTCTGGGAGGATAGAGACGTTCTGGGAGGATAGAGACGTTCTGGGAGGATAGAGACGTTCAGGGAGGATAGAGACGTTCAGGGAGGATAGAGACGTTCAGGGAGGATAGAGACGTTCTGGGAGGATAGAGACGTTCTGGGAGGATAGAGACGTTCAGGGAGGATAGAGACGTTCAGGGAGGATAGAGACGTTCAGGGAGGATAGAGACGTTCAGGGAGGATAGAGACGTTCTGGGAGGATAGAGACGTTCAGGGAGGATAGAGACGTTCTGGGAGGATAGAGACGTTCAGGGAGGATAGAGACGTTCTGGGAGGATAGAGACGTTCAGGGAGGATAGAGACGTTCTGGGAGGATAGAGACGTTCAGGGAGGATAGAGACGTTCAGGGAGGATAGAGACGTTCTGGGAGGATAGAGACGTTCTGGGAGGATAGAGACGTTCAGGGAGGATAGAGACGTTCTGGGAGGATAGAGACGTTCTGGGAGGATAGAGACGTTCAGGGAGGATAGAGACGTTCAGGGAGGATAGAGACGTTCTGGGAGAGACGTTCAGGGAGGATAGAGACGTTCTGGGAGGATAGAGACGTTCAGGGAGGATAGAGACGTTCAGGGAGGATAGAGACGTTCAGGGAGGATAGAGACGTTCTGGGAGAGACGTTCAGGGAGGATAGAGACGTTCTGGGAGGATAGAGACGTTCTGGGAGGATAGAGACGTTCTGGGAGAGACGTTCAGGGAGGATAGAGACGTTCTGGGAGGATAGAGACGTTCAGGGAGGATAGAGACGTTCTGGGAGGATAGAGACGTTCAGGGAGGATAGAGACGTTCTGGGAGAGACGTTCAGGGAGGATAGAGACGTTCAGGGAGGATAGAGACGTTCAGGGAGGATAGAGACGTTCAGGGAGGATAGAGACGTTCAGGGAGGATAGAGACGTTCAGGGAGGATAGAGACGTTCAGGGAGGATAGAGACGTTTAGGGAGGATAGAGACATTCTGGGAGGATAGAGACGTTCAGGGAGGATAGAGACGTTCAGGGAGGATAGAGACGTTCAGGGAGGATAGAGACGTTCTGGGAGGATAGAGACGTTCAGGGAGGATAGAGACGTTCTGGGAGGATAGAGACGTTCTGGGAGGATAGAGACGTTCTGGGAGGATAGAGACGTTCAGGGAGGATAGAGACGTTCTGGGAGGATAGAGACGTTCTGGGAGGATAGAGACGTTCAGGGAGGATAGAGACGTTCAGGGAGGATAGAGACGTTCAGGGAGGATAGAGACGTTCTGGGAGGATAGAGACGTTCAGGGAGGATAGAGACGTTCAGGGAGGATAGAGACGTTCAGGGAGGATAGAGACGTTCAGGGAGGATAGAGACGTTCTGGGAGGATAGAGACGTTCTGGGAGGATAGAGACGTTCAGGGAGGATAGAGACGTTCAGGGAGGATAGAGACGTTCTGGGAGGATAGAGACGTTCTGGGAGGATAGAGACGTTCAGGGAGGATAGAGACGTTCAGGGAGGATAGAGACGTTCAGGGAGAATAGAGACGTTCAGGGAGGATAGAGACGTTCAGGGAGGATAGAGACGTTCAGGGAGGATAGAGACGTTCTGGGAGGATAGAGACGTTCAGGGAGAATAGAGACGTTCAGGGAGGATAGAGACGTTCAGGGAGGATAGAGACGTTCAGGGAGGATAAAGACGTTCTGGGAGGATAGAGACGTTCAGGGAGGATAGAGACGTTCAGGGAGGATAGAGACGTTCAGGGAGGATAGAGACGTTCTGGGAGGATAGAGACGTTCAGGGAGGATAGAGACGTTCAGGGAGGATAGAGACGTTCAGGGAGGATAGAGACGTTCTGGGAGGATAGAGACGTTCAGGGAGGATAGAGACGTTCAGGGAGGATAGAGACGTTCTGGGAGGATAGAGACGTTCAGGGAGGATAGAGACGTTCTGGGAGGATAGAGACGTTCTGGGAGGATAGAGACGTTCTGGGAGGATAGAGACGTTCAGGGAGGATAGAGACGTTCAGGGAGGATAGAGACGTTCAGGGAGGATAGAGACGTTCTGGGAGGATAGAGACGTTCAGGGAGGATAGAGACGTTCAGGGAGGATAGAGACGTTCTGGGAGGATAGAGACGTTCAGGGAGGATAGAGACGTTCAGGGAGGATAGAGACGTTCAGGGAGGATAGAGACGTTCTGGGAGGATAGAGACGTTCAGGGAGGATAGAGACGTTCTGGGAGGATAGAGACGTTCAGGGAGGATAGAGACGTTCTGGGAGGATAGAGACGTTCTGGGAGGATAGAGACGTTCAGGGAGGATAGAGACGTTCTGGGAGGATAGAGACGTTCAGGGAGGATAGAGACGTAGCTTTCAGGAGCTGGAGTGTATTTTTATTAACCTTTATTAAAGCGGGCAAGTCAGTTAAGAACAAATTCTTATTTACAATGACGGCCTACTGGGGAACAGTGGGTTAACTGCCTTGTTCAGGTGTAGAATTACAGATTTTTAGCTTGTCAGCTCAGGGATTTGATCCACCAACCTTTTAGTTACTTGCCCAATGCTCTAACTACTAGGCTACCTGCCGCCCAAGGGGTAAAGGGGAATGACGGTCCCACTTCAGGTGTAGAAGTTGCCCCCTAACCATTGCTCCAGGGTCAGATTTGTTTTGTTGTCCTAATGCAGTGGTTCCCAAACTTTTTGTAGTCCCATACCCCTTCAAACGTTCAACCTCCAGCTGTACCCCCTCTAGCACAAGGGTCAGCGCACTCTCAAATGTTGTTTTTTGCCATCATTGTAAGCCTGCCACACACACACTATACAATACATTTATTAAACATAAGAATGAGTGTGAGTTTTTGTCACAACCCGGCTCATGGGAAGTGACAAAGAGCTCTTATAGGACCAGGGCACAAATAATAAAATAATAATAATCAATCATTTTGCTCTTTATTTAGCCATCTTACATATAAAACCTTATTTGTTAATCGAAAAGTGTGAATAACTCACCACAAGTTAATGAGAAGTGTGTTTGAAAGGATGCTCATAACTCTGCAATGTTGGGTTGTATTGGAGAGAGTCTCAGTCTTAAATCATGTCCCACACACAGTGCCTGTATTTAGTTTTCATGCTCGTGAGGGCCGAGGATCCACTCTCACATAGGTACGTGGTTGCAAAGGGCATCAGTGTCTTAACAGCGCGATTTGCCAAGGCAAGAAACTCTGAGCGCAGCCCAATCCAGAAATCTGGCAGTGGCTTCTGATTGAATTCAATTTTCACAGAACCGCTTGTTGCAGTTTCGAGGAGGCTCTCTTGTTCAGATATCGGTAAGTGGATTGGAGGCAGGGCATGAAAGGGATAATGAATCCAGTTGTTTGTGTTGTCCGTTTCGGGAAGATACCTGCATAATTGCGCACCCAGCTCACTCGGCTGCTTTGTTTCATGTGTGATTTGTCCGTAAGCTGGAGTTCATTTGCACACAAAAAATCATACAATGGAAAGACCTGTGTTGTCCTTGTTAATTCAGACAGAAAAGAGCTCCAACTTCTAAATCATAGCCTCAATTTTGTCCCGCACATTGAATATAGTTGCAGAGAGTCCCTGTAATCCTAGATTCAGATCATTCAGGTGAGAAAAAACATCCCCCAGATAGGCCAGTCGTGGCCAGTCGTGTGACATAGGCCAGTCGTGTGAGAAACTCATCATCATGCAAGCAGTCAGACAAGTGAAAATTATGGTCAGTAAAGAAAACTTTAAGCTCGTCTCAATTTTAAAAAAACGTGTCAATACTTTGCCCCTTGATAACCAGCACACAGTATGTTGTAAAAGCGTTACATAGTCGCTGCCCGTATCATTGTATAATGCAGAAAATACACGAGAGTTCAGGGACCTTCCTTTAACAAAGTTAACCATTTTCACTGTAGTGTCCAAAACGTCTTTCAAACTGTCAGGCATTCCCTTGGCAGCAAGAGCCTCTTGGTGGATGCTGCAGTGTACCCAAGTGGCATCGGGAGCAACTGCTTGCACGCACGTTACCACTCCACTATGTCTCCCTGTCATCAGTACAGATACCAACACATCTTAACCACCAAAGTCCATTTGATATCACAAAGCTGTCCAGTACTTTAAAAATATCCTCTCATGTTGTCCTGGTTTCCTGTGGTTTGCAGAAGAAGATGTCTTCCTTAATTGTCCCCCCATAAACATAACGGACATATACCAGGAGCTGTGCCAGGCCCGCCATGTCTGTTGGCTCATCCAGCTCTAACGCATAGAATTCACTGGCTTGTATGCGAAGCAGTAATTGTTTCAGAACATCTCCTGCCATGTCACTGACGCATCGTGAAACAGTGTTGTTTGATGAAGACATTGTCTGTATCAATTTTTTGGCCTTTTCCCCCAGCATTGTCCCAGCCATATCTGCGGCAGCAGGAAGAATTAAGTCCTCCACAATAGTATGGGGCTTGCCTGTCCTAGCCTCTCCGTAGCTCACCATATAAGACTCTTCTAGCCCCTTCTTATTAATGGTATCTGTTGCTTTTATACATGTCTTAATACTCGAAAGTCGTCTTTATTCTCGCTCAAAAAACTCCTGTGGCTTATTTTTCAAAATGTCCTATTTCATTTCTAAATGTCTGCGCATGTCACGCCCTGACCTTAGTATTCTATGTTTTCTGTATTATTTTGGTCAGGTCAGGGTGTGACAAGGGTGGGTATGCGTGTTTTGTGTTGTCTAGGGTTTTTGTAGATCTATGGGTTTTTTGTTAGTCTATGTATTGTAGGTCTATGGTGGCCTGAATTGGTTCCCAATCAGAGGCAGCTGTTTATCGTTGTCTCTGATTGGGGATCCTATTTAGGTTGCCATTTTCCCTTTTGGTTTCGTGGGTTCTTGTCTATGTCTAGTTGCCTGTCAGCACTCGTTTTATACAGCGTCACGTTCGTTTTGTTGTTTTGTTAGTTTGTTTTAGTGTTTCTTTCTTCATTAAAAGAAGAATGTACGCATATCACGCTGCGCCTTGGTCTCATCATTACAACGTGCGTGACAGCGCAAGAGTGAAGGTTTCCTGTGAGAGAGTAACGGTTAATGTTTATTATTTGACTAGGCTACCTGTTTTTGACATTGTGTTGTTATTTCGCTGAAAACTTGATGGTTTAATTTTACGACAGTGAAACGAGGCTACTCAGGCGAGGAGAAAAAAAAACTCACCCAAATGTCTAGCCCCGTTGGAAAGTATAAATGTACTGTTTGAAAACGTGAATAAAAAAAATTATTACAAAAAGGGAATAATTTTATACATTTTTTAAATGGAATCACATTTTTATTTGGTGTACCCTCGACGGCATTGCGCGTACCCCTGGGGTGTGCCCATAATATTTAGGGTTAGGATTTGGGGGTTGGGGAATCTGATCCTAAATCTGTGGATATGGGCAACTTGTATAGTATCAAGAATGATCATGGAAAAGACTAGAACCAATAACACATTCCCATTCACAATCAAATCAAATCAAATTGTATTTGTCACATGCGCCGAATACAACCTTACAGCTTACTTACAAGCCCTTAACGAACAATGCAGTTTTAAGAAAAATACCTAGTAAAAAAAAATGTATTTAATTTTTTAATTCATTTATTACTTAGAATATGTGGATAACTACAAATACCTAGGTGTCTGGTTAGACTGTAAACTCTCCTTCCAGACTCACATTAAGCATCTCCAATCCAAAATTAAATCTAGAATCGGCTTCCTATTTCGCAACAAAGCATCCTTCACTCATGCTGCCAAACATACCCTCGTAAAACTGACCATCCTACCGATCCTCGACTTTGGCGATGTCATATACAAAATAGCCTCCAACACTCTACTCAACAAATTGGATGCAGTCTATCACAGTGCCATCCATTTTGTCACCAAAGCCCCATATACTACCCACCACTGCGACCTGTACGCTCTCGTTGGCTGGCCCTCACTTCACTCTCTTCGCCAAACCCACTGGCTCCAGGTCACCTACAAGTCTCTGCTAGGTAAAGCCCTGCCTTATCTCAGCTCACTGGTCACCATAGCAGCACCCACTCGTAGCACGTGCTCCAGCAGGTATATTTCACTGGTCACCCCCAAAGCCAATTCATCCTTTGGCCGCCTTTCCTTCCAGTTCTCTGCTGCCAATGACTGGAACGAACTGCAAAAATCACTAAAGCTGGAGACTCATATCTCCCTCACTAGCTTTAAACATCAGCTGTCAGAGCAGCTCACAGATCACTGCACCTGTACATAGCCAATCTGTAAACAACCCATCCAACTACCTCATCCCCATACTGTATTTATTTATCTTGCTCCTTTGCACCCCAGTATCTCTACTTGCACATTCATCTTCTGCACATCTACCATTCCAGTGTTTAATTGCTATATTGTAATTATTTCGCCACTATGGCCTATTTATCGCCTTAACTCCCTTATTTACATTTACATTTAAGTCATTTAGCAGACGCTCTTATCCAGAGCGACTTACAAATTGGTGCATTCACCTTATCTTACCTCATTTGCACTCACTGTATATAGACTTTTTGATTTTTTTTTTTTCTACTGGATTGTTCACCCACTAATAGGGAACGTGAGCTGGGTTTAGACCGTCGTGAGACAGGTTAGTTTTACCCTACTGATGATGTGTTGTAGTAATCCTGTATGTAAATGACTGTATGTTTTGTTTACTCCATGTGTAACTCTGTGTTGTTGTTTGTGTCGCACTGCTTTGCTTTATCTTGGCCAGGTCGCAGTTGCAAATGAGAACTTGTTCTCAACTAGCCTACCTGGTTAAATAAAGGTTAAATAAATCAAACTAATAAAATGACCATGTGTGCATGTCACTCAACAGAAAAAGCAAGGCAACAACAATGGCAACATCAATCTTTAATGGCTGATGCCCTGAACATCTTCATTTACATATTCATTTTCATAACTTTTCTTATCTTTTTTGGTTTTAACAATAAAAATTTCAAACAACCCCTGCAATTCACTGAAATATGTATTCTCCTCACATTGGCAAAACATGAATATCAACAGTATGCATTGAAAAAAAATAAAAAATAAAAAAATACACAAACATGCACATAACACCCATTTAGTCCTACAGTAGCTTTAGGACATCAAACAAAGGAATTACATTCTATTGAATGATTATTTCAACTCACATAACAGCTGCGTCTTGAAAGGTGACACTGGGTGAAAATATGTACTTTCCTTTCATATATTTTGCTCTCACTCTGATTTACAGTTGATCATCCCAAAGGGGAAAATGTGGCATGCGACGTTATAATGAAGACATCTGGTTTTAAACTGTTTCCTGGTTGTAGACGTCACATAACCAGATTACAACCAAGTAAAGACACGGTATCATCAAGACATCATATTTTTTGTTGTTATCTGGCCGGAAATAACCAGATTACAACCAGGTAAAGATACGATATCATCATATTTTAGTTGTTATCTGGTCAGATAACCAGAAAACCCCCATTTTAAGATAGGTCTATTTTTTGGGTCGCTAACAAAATATTATTTAAAAAAAATCCTTTTACCCAGTTTACAACGTGAATTGACAATAACGCTATTGCAGCCAGTTTGCCAGGATCTATCTGGGTATAACGATATGTGTGATAACGTAGTAAAATCATTAAATCAAGTAGAAAATATGGTTCTAAAACATTTGCCAAACTGGCTGCAATTAAGCGTTATTGTCAATTCACGTTGCAAACTGGTAAAATGATTTTTTTTTTTTACAATATTTTAAAGTAGTGAGAGCGGGAAAGTATTGTAAAAACTTGGGTAATATTTAATTTCATAAAGGATTTAATATTTTGAGATTAATATTCCATGGACTCACTATATCACATCACATCCACTAAAACACTTACAAACTCATGATTTTAACATGACTAATAGAGTTCAATCAATCAGCCAATCCATTTTATGTTAGGCACTCACAGTGACTCTTATGAACTGGAAGGGTAATTGCGTCTGTGTTAAAAGGAATATTACTTCATGGATGTATTTACGATGCTCACATCGACGTTTCATTTGTAAATGCCTTATAGATTTCCCCCCCCAACTTCCATATTAGACATTATTTTTTTTTATTACACTCTTGGTTCAGTGTGAGATCCTTGACTCATTTATTGGACATAACATGAAAATACAAGACTGCATATTTATATTTTTGAGATTACAGTACAAGAACAACCAGAACGAAGGCTTTAACCCCTAAAGCTTCACAGAATGAACAGAGCTCGTATAACCAACTATATTGCAGTCTTTAACCAAGTACTCGGCGAACAACGGTGAAACAGGAAACATTATTTTTTATTCCAATCATCCACCTAGGTCATGGATGGACAACTTTGTTAAGGGTGGGGGCCACACCAAAAAATTGCCCTTCATTTTGCCATGGGCCGGAGAGGAAAATTAGCTGTTTTACAGCTCGACCATGATAACAAGTTTAGAGGGGGGGGGGGGGGGGGGGTAATGATCCAAGGGCCTTCAAAAGGGGGGCCGGCCGCCAGTTGCCCATCCCTGATTTAAGTAAAAATACTCAAACTTTACAAAACCAGAGGTTGAGTCTTCACTTAATTAGATAGGACACAGAAACATTTGAAAAGCTTTTCCTTTCAGGATGCTAGGATGCTACTTTGAGTGACAACGAGAGGCATGCAGGAAAAAAATAGGACACTTCTTGAAAATAAATCAGAGGATATGAGCATTACAAAGCTGTTGAGATGGAATAATTCCACTAGCCTAGTTCGCTACATTACAAAAACACGCCTTTGGTCAGTATTGTCTGTAGAGTCCTGGTTTACAATTAATTTACAGGACTGGTATCCCAGACCAAGAAAAGTCTTACTCCAGGATGAAAAAGTATTTTCAATAGAGTCCCCCAATAGAAGCCTATTTTCAATCCAGGGGTAGGTTTAATCTGGACCTGGGAAGTCTCCCATAAAGCCCAAGACCCGAGGCAACACAAGAACTACAAAACAGCTTTGCAAAATGTTGATCCTAGCTAGTGTTGTCCCGCAATTACAAACGCAACGCAAGTACGCAGGACTGACAATTTCCGTTCCTGCATTGCATACGTAAGAAAAACATTTGTCTTAAGGGTGACTAGATACTGTATTGTAGATTTTAATGTTGGCATGGTTCTGAAATTGATTATCTTGGATTATAAACTGGGTGGTTCGAGCCCTGAAAAGCTGATTGGCCGAAAGCAGTGGTATGTCAGACCGTATACCACGGCTAAGGGCTGTATCCAGGCACTCCGCATAATGGCCATATACCACACCCCCTCAGGCCTTATTGCTTAATTATAGCCTGGTATCAATTTACCGTGATGAAATGGCTGCTATTTGGTGTGGAACAGGGGTGCTCAACTCCATAGCCCAATTCTCTCCGGGGGTTGGAGTTGAGTAGCCAATTGTAGCAGTAGAATATTATGTACATTTTGTATTATGACAAGTAGGAACTAACAAGTTTTGGCATTATATTAGTGTCTCCACTTATAAAAAGCTTAAGGATTGACACAAAGCTACACGACTAATCAGAATCGTTACTATACGAAGAAAAGCATAAGCCTGCGAACTGATGCGACTGCTTTAGTGTGGCAGAGCAATCGGCCATGACACGGTGACTGGCACTCATACGAGAAGTAAGAAAGACTTTGAGGATCTCAAACATTATTACTCACACACTTGATACACAGAAAACAAATCAAACATTTTCAAACAATGGATTGATTACAAAAATACGTTTTGGTTTATCTTTAAAATATCTAAAGATTTACAGCATTTTCATTTTTTTTGGTGGGGGGGGGGGGGCAAGTCATGCTTCAACATGTAGTAATAATCATTATAAGGAAAGGTATACAGAAAGGTAATAATTATAATCAATAATAATATAATCTGGTAACATTTTGGTCATCCTCTTTTACATAAGACTTTCAAAATGCCTGCATAGGCCTTGCACTCACACAGATGTAAATTCAGAAACATTTCATCCCCAACTGATATGGCCAAACTTTGCACTCTTGAATGTATTTTAAAGTAATACATACGTGTATGGGCTCATATCAATTTAAAAAAAGGTTTGATGAATGTCAATGAAGGTTTTTAGTGGTTATGTTCCAATAAACACACTAGCATACATACATTACCGTTCAAAGGACATTTCTAAGTGACCCCAAACGTTTGACCGGTAGTGTGTGTGCTAGCAGGGATATTGGAACATAAGCCTGTATGTTAGACTATGTCATTCTCATAAGGCATCATAAGGTCTTATGTATTGGACTGGAACCAAAGTGGTATCAGTAATTCTTGAGTATGTAACAGTATAAAAAGGGGGGTTGTAGCAGGGGGGGGGGGGGGGGGGGGGGGGGGGGGGGGCTGATGTGTGATGGCGGCTTGGGTCTGGAATGTCCTGAGGCCCATGAGGCTGTTGTTGCCTGATAGAACCAGAGAGAGAAAGGTTGGAGGGGGAGAGGAAGAGAAGAGATAGAGAGCGAGAGGGAGAAAGAGAGCGATAGAGAGATAAAGAAAGAGAGAGATAGATAGAGAGAGAGAGCGAAAGAGAGAAACAGGGAGAGAGAGAGATAGAGAGATAGGGAGAGATTTTAGGGATAAGTTACCATGGCCACAGCACCTAAGTGCGCACACACGCACACAAACGTATACACACACACACCCTCCCGTTTTCAACACAAACGTCCTGTTCGAGGTTTAAAACAAAAATGACCCCATCTTAAGCCTTAACTGAAATACACACACAAAGGCTGACACAGTGGCAATATGGCTGCAGGCATTCAACATCATTTCTGCACAATTGTTTGGGAGTGAGATATTCTTTCTGAAAACCTCCACTTGGTTTTCGCAGCTTCTTCCACAAATCTACACTTTCAAATAAAATGTTCTGTCAGATTGAAGCTTGGCGACCAGCAGCTGAAGGTGTGTGTTACACGTTCGACCTGCCTGTCATGATCGCTGAGCTTGAGTCCATTGAGCGTTTGACCGTGAACTCACCAACGGTCCACTGTGCGGTAAACAAGGTCAGGAATCCTCCTGGTTTGGACATGAGAACCGCCAGCAACACCATCAAGGCCGACCGTGGCCACCATCACACATCATGAACCTGGAGACATAACAAGCTATGGAGTTAAAAAGGTACGTAGCGCTTTATAATGCTATAACGCTATAATGGTTTATAATGATATAATGACTTTTAATACATTTGATAATCTGCTTGTAACAGATTTGAACAATAATGAAACTACATCAGTAAAAACTCATGTACCATTACCAAGGTAATAATAATTACTGTTATTATAATCCACAGCATTATAAAAATGTATAATAATAATAATAATAATGATAATAACTCTAATAATGATAATAATAATAAATAACAATAACTCTAATAATAATAATAATGGTCGAAGTCAGTCTAATCTGATCTGACATGCCATATTTGTAATGGTACTGTATGGCATTCAGTGAATATGTCCCAGGAGTCACTACAGCGGACTTCCTGCTCCTAACAGACCCCCCCCCCCCCCCCCCCCCCCCCTCAATTATGGAAGGTCGACCCCTCCACTACAGGCACGCAGATGCTCCACAGAAAATAGACGTCACTTGGCAATGATTATGTCAGAAGTTTAGGGAGTCCTTCTAAAGCTAATAAACAATTACAAAAAACAAGATGTCCGTGGAAGAGAGAGGGGCCGTCTGACTTGATCCACTGAGAAGCATATGTACACAAGGTAACAAGCTCAGGCACGGCTGGCTTGGCAATGCCTGTTGTGTGTTCAACCGGGGATAGGACAATCGATGCACGCTCTGACAAACTGACCCCATGCATTCTTTAGATTCGTATTCTTTCTGGCTGAAGCACAAAGGTTAAAGATGGCGGGTTTATCATTGAACACATCTTCGTGGATTACCGAAAGGTTTATTGATTTTGGGTTAATGTGTTCCCTGACTTAACCTGACACAGGTGTATGTAATGTGGGATAGCCAAACAATCATGACTTCAGATTGAGAGGCCTTGGTTTCTCAGAGATTTTCCCACTGGCAATCTCCTATCTGACAATGTAATCAATGATTTACTTACATAGGCAACTCTTGATGGTAAAAAAAATAAATATGAAAATCTACTGGCCCTAAATGGACTGGAAGAGAATCTACTGGCCCTAAATGGACTGGAAGAGAATCTACTGGCCCTAAATGGACTGAAAGATAATCTACTGGCCCAAAATGGACTGGAAGAGAATCTACTGGCCCTAAATGGACTGGAAGAGAATCTACTGGCCCTAAATGGACTGGAAGAGAATCTACTGGCCCTAAATGGACTGGAAGAGAATCTACTGGCCCCAAATGGACTGGAAGAGAATCTACTGGCCCCAAATGGACTGGAAGAGAATCTACTGGCCCTAAATGGACTGGAAGAGAATCTACTGGCCCCAAATGGACTGGAAGAGAATCTACTGGCCCTAAATGGACTGGAAGAGAATCTACTGGCCCCAAATGGACTGGAAGAGAATCTACATTGCCTAAATGGACTGAAAGAGAATCTACTGGCCCTAAATGGACTGGAAGAGAATCTACTGGCCCTAAATGGACTGGAAGAGAATCTACTGGCCCTAAATGGACTGGAAGAGAATCTACTGGCCCCAAATGGACTGGAAGAGAATATACTGGCCCTAAATGGACTGGAAGAGAATCTACTGGCCCCAAATGGACTGGAAGATAATCTACTGGCCCCAAATGGACTGGAAGAGAATATAATGGCCCTAAATGGACTGGAAGAGAATCTACTGGCCCTAAATGGACTGGAAGAGAATCTACTGTCCCCAAATGGACTGGAAGAGAATCTACTGGCCCCAAATGGACTGGAAGAGAATCTACTGGCCCTAAATGGACTGGAAGAGAATCTACTGGCCCCAAATGGACTGGAAGAGAATCTACTGGCCCCAAATGGACTGGAAGAGAATCTACTGGCCCCAAATGGACTGGAAGAGAATCTACTGGCCCCAAATGGACTGGAAGAGAATATAATGGCCCTAAATGGACTGGAAGAGAATCTACTGGCCCTAAATGGACTGGAAGAGAATCTACTGGCCCTAAATGGACTGGAAGAGAATCTACTGGCCCCAAATGGACTGGAAGAGAATCTACTGGCCCTAAATGGACTGGAAGAGAATCTTCTGGCCCCAAATGGACTAGAAGAGAATCTTCTGGCCCTAAATGGACTGGAAAAGAATCTACTGGCCCTAAATGGACTGGAAGAGAATCAAAATGAACACATTCTTTGAGTGTTTGAGTTTCAGAAAAGCACTATAAAAGATAATTTACAGTATTACTTCAAATGTATAGGACCTGCTTCAGGCAATATGTTGGGTTCTTTTTGAGGAACGCAGTAGACAATATTTCAACTAACATGAGACAAGGTGCAGCCAAAAATCACAAGAACACCAGTAGAGAAATAGGTGTGACTCTCATCATCTTGTCAGGAAATGATCCCTATTCATTAGGGATGGGCGTACATTGGAATGGGAATACTGCATATCCATGCATTACACCCCTATTCCACCTCTGAATAATCTCCTGTGGTTGTAAGTCTAATACCTGTGTTACAGTAACATTAAAAGAGGAAGCCAAAGTCTGCTATCTGTTTTACAGTAACATGAAAAGAGGAAGCCAAAGTCTGATACCTGTTTTACAGTAACATTAAAAGAGGAAGCCAAAGTCTGATATCTGTTTTACAGTAACATGAAAAGAGGAAGCCAAAGTCTGATACCTGTTTTACAGTAACACGAAAAGAGGAAGACAAAGTCTGATACCTGTTTTACAGTAACATTAAAAGAGGAAGCCAAAGTCTGATACCTGTTTTACAGTAACATGAAAAGGGGAAGCCGAAGTCCCATAATCCACTGAAAAGCCTTTAGGCTCTAGCCATGTTTCTCACATACCAGACCAGCTAGTAGGACGGGGAGGTGATGACCACAGCTGTTGACATGTATCCTGAACAGAACACACTCCTTCGTATACTGTGTGCGTGTGTGTGTGTGTGTGTGTGTGTGTGTGTGTGTGTGTGTGCGTGTGTGTGTGTGTGTGTGTGTGCGTGCGTGTGTGTGCGTGTGTGTGTGTGTGTGTGTGTGTGTGTGTGTGTGTGTGTGTGTGTGTGTGTGTGTGTGTGTGTGTGTGTGTGTGTGTGTGTGTGTGTGTGTGGAGATGAGAGGCAGCGCACGTGCATGTGGACTGTATGTAGGTGCATGTCTTTGTGTGTGGATGTGAGTGAGACTGAATGTGTGACAGTGTTGTTATAAGGGGGATGAATAAAGTCCTACTTCCTCATTAAAGGGGTCTCAGCTGGGGGTCAGTCCCTCTCTGGTGGGAGTTAGTCAGAAGTTCAACAGGAACTGGGTTTGTCGGGCTATTGGCCAATAAGTCCCCCAGGGCAGGCAGCAAGGCTCACACACACACACACACACACACACACACACACACACACACACACACACACACACACACACACACACACACACACACACACACACACACACACACACACACACACACACACACACACACACACGTACGCACGCACCTGTGCAAACACACACACACACAAACACACACAAACACTCCCCCATGATGTCTTGTCAGATGGAAAATCGGGATTACCTTTCCCTGCAGTTCACTAAGCATTTGTGTTCAGTATTAGGTTGTCTGTGCGCATAACCATGTGCTTGTGGACAGGAGAAAAAGAAACTGAAATTGCTTTGACATGAAGGCAGCTGAAAAATAACTTCAGACGGAAGAGGAGGAGGAGGAGGAGGAGGAGGAGGAAGAGGAGAATAAACAAACGCTTCAACACATTAAAATGTTCGGAACCAAAAGCTCTTAAAAAAAATAATCAAACATCAAAACTTAACTTACATACATACATCGCAGTTAAAGCTGGGAGTTTTCAAAATGTCTGCCGCAGTGACAGGCAGGATGCCAGGTGATTAATACACCTCGTTACCAGCTGTGACTGAAGGCCTTTTCCTGCGTGAAGCACTCTGCCCAGTGTCACGTTTCAGCTGTTTACCACCCAGACACGCAGTCTCCCATGGAAACTTACACGTTCTGGTTGCCAACCGCTTAAACCCCCCTGGCCGTAACTTTAAGCCACCATGTGGCAAATGTTAGGACGACCACGAGTGGACGACAAGCCTGTAATGACCGTGCAACTCTTAAGAGAGCACATCCATTGTTTGGACAATTGCACAGCATTGATAGAGTATGATTGGGCCTCTCCGTCCACACAGGTCACACCAAATCCACTGCAGTATTAAATGTTTTTATTCGGGAGATGTCTTGTGCATGCAATTCAATACAGTCCACTAGGGGCAAAGTGAGCACCTATTACCATCTAGTAGGGAGATGTCTTCAATACAGTCCACTAGGGGCAAAGTGAGCACCTATTACCATCTAGTAGGGAGATGTCTTCAATACAGTCCACTAGGGGCAAAGTGAGCACCTATTACCATCTAGTAGGGAGATGTCTCCAATACTGTCCACTAGGGGCAAAGTGAGCACCTATTACCATCTAGTAGGGAGATGTCCCAAATACTGTCCACTAGGGGCAAAGTGAGCACCTATTACCATCTAATAGGGAGATGTCTCCAATACTGTCCACTAGGGGCAAAGTGAGCACCTATTACCATCTAGTAGGGAGATGTCTCCAATAATGTCCACTAGGGGCAAAGTGAGCACCTACTACCATCTAGTAGGGAGATGTCCCAAATACTGTCCACTAGGGGCAAAGTGAGCACCTATTACCATCTAATAGGGAGATGTCTCCAATACTGTCCACTAGGGGCAAAGTGAGCACCTATTACCATCTAGTAGGGAGATGTCCCAAATACTGTCCACTAGGGGCAAAGTGAGCACCTATTACCATCTAATAGGGAGATGTCTCCAATACTGTCCACTAGGGGCAAAGTGAGCACCTATTACCATCTAGTAGGGAGATGTCTTCAATACCGTCCACTAGGGGCAACGTGAGCACCTATTACCATCTAGTAGGGAGATGTCTTCAATACTGTCCACTAGGGGCAACGTGAACACCTATTACCATCTAGTAGGGAGATGTCTTCAATACTGTCCACTAGGGACAACGTGAACACCTATTACCATCTAGTAGGGAGATGTCTCCAATACTGTCCACTAGGGACAACGTGAACACCTATTACCATCTAGTAGGGAGATGTCTTCAATACTGTCCACTAGGGGCAAAGTGAGCACCTATTACCATCTAGTAGGGAGATGTCCCAAATACTGTCCACTAGGGGCAAAGTGAGCACCTATTACCATCTAATAGGGAGATGTCTTCAATACTGTCCACTAGGGACAACGTGAACACCTATTACCATCTAGTAGGGAGAAATCTTCAATGTAGCGAGGCTATATACAGTAGTGAGGCTATATACAGCAGCGAGGCTATATACAGTAGTGAGGCTATATACAGTAGCGAGGCTATATACAGTAGCGAGGCTATATACCGTAGCGAGGCTATATACAGTAGCGAGGCTATATACAGTAGCGAGGCTATATACAGTAGCGAGGCTATATACAGTAGCGAGGCTGTATACAGTAGCAAGGCTATACCAGTAGCGAGGCTATACCAGTAGGTGAGGCTATACCAGTAGCGAGGCTATACACAGTAGCGAGGCTATATACAGTAGCGAGGCTATATACAGTAGCGAGGCTATATACAGTAGCGAGGCTATTACAGTAGAGAGGCTATAACAGTAGCGAGGCTATATACAGTAGCGAGGCTATATACAGTAGAGAGGCTATAACAGTAGCGAGGCTATAACAGTAGCGAGGCTATATACAGTAGCGAGGCTATATACAGTAGCGAGGCTATATACAGTAGCGAGGCTATACCAGTAGTGAGGCTATATACAGTAGCGAGGCTATATACAGTAGAGAGGCTATAACAGTAGCGAGGCTATACCAGTAGTGAGGCTATATACAGTAGTGAGGCTATAACAATAGCAAGGCTATAACAGTAGCGAGGCTATATACAGTAGCGAGGCTATATACAGTAGCGAGGCTATAACAGTAGCGAGGCTATACCAGGAGCGAGGCTATATACAGTAGCGAGGCTATATACAGTAGCGAGGCTATATACAGTAGAGAGGCTATAACAGTAGCGAGGCTGTATACAGTAGAGAGGCTATACCAGGAGTGAGGCTATAACAGTAGAGAGGCTATAACAGTAGAGAGGCTATAACAGTAGAGAGGCTATATACAGTAGCGAGGCTATACCAGTAGCGAGGCTATACCAGTAGCGAGGCTATAACAATAGCGAGGCTATAACAATAGCGAGGCTATAACAGTAGCGAGGCTATATACAGTAGCGAGGCTATACCAGGAGCGAAGCTATATCAGTAGCGAGGCTATAACAATAGCGAGGCTATATACAGTAGCGAGGCTATATACAGTAGAGAGGCTATATACAGTAGAGAGGCTATATACAGTAGCGAGGCTATATACAGTAGCGAGGCTATAACAGTAGCGAGGCTATAACAGTAGAGAGGCTATAACAGTAGCGAGGCTATATACAGTAGCGAGGCTATAACAGTAGCGAGGCTATATACAGTAGCGAGGCTATAACAGTAGCGAGGCTATATCAGTAGCGAGGCTATAACAGTAGCGAGGCTATATACAGTAGTGAGGCTATAACAGTAGAGAGGCTATAACAGTAGTGAGGCTATAACAGTAGCGAAGCTATATACAGTAGCGAGGCTATATACAGTAGCGAGGCTATACCAGGAGCGAGGCTATATCAGTAGAGAGGCTATAACAGTAGCGAGGCTATATACAGTAGCGAGGCTATACCAGTAGCGAGGCTATAACAGTAGCGAGGCTATATACAGTAGCGAGGCTATATCAGTAGAGAGGCTATAACAGTAGCGAGGCTATATACAGTAGCGAGGCTATACCAGTAGCGAGGCTATAACAGTAGCGAGGCTATATACAGTAGCGAGGCTATAACAGTAGCGAGGCTATATACAGTAGCGAGGCTATATCAGTAGAGAGGCTATAACAGTAGCGAGGCTATATACAGTAGCGAGGCTATACCAGTAGCGAGGCTATAACAGTAGCGAGGCTGTATACAGTAGCGAGGCTATAACAGTAGCGAGGCTATATACAGTAGCGAGGCTATAACAGTAGCGAGGCTATATACAGTAGCGAGGCTATATCAGTAGCGAGGCTATAACAATAGCGAGGCTATAACAGTAGCGAGGCTATAACAGTAGCGAGGCTATATACAGTAGAGAGGCTATAACAGTAGCGAGGCTATATACAGTAGCGAGGCTATATCAGTAGAGAGGCTATAACAGTAGCGAGGCTATATACAGTAGCGAGGCTATATACAGTAGCGAGGCTATATCAGTAGAGAGGCTATATCAGTAGAGAGGCTATATCAGTAGAGAGGCTATATACAGTAGCGAGGCTATAACAGTAGCGAGGCTATATACAGTAGCGAGGCTATATCAGTAGAGAGGCTATAACAGTAGCGAGGCTATATACAGTAGCGAGGCTATACCAGTAGCGAGGCTATAACAGTAGCGAGGCTGTATACAGTAGCGAGGCTATAACAGTAGCGAGGCTATATACAGTAGCGAGGCTATAACAGTAGCGAGGCTGTATACAGTAGCGAGGCTATAACAGTAGCGAGGCTATATACAGTAGCGAGGCTATAACAGTAGCGAGGCTATATACAGTAGCGAGGCTATATCAGTAGCGAGGCTATAACAGTAGCGAGGCTATAACAGTAGCGAGGCTATAACAGTAGCGAGGCTATATACAGTAGCGAGGCTATATACAGTAGCGAGGCTATATCAGTAGAGAGGCTATAACAGTAGCGAGGCTATATACAGTAGCGAGGCTATATACAGTAGAGAGGCTATAACAGTAGCGAGGCTATATACAGTAGCGAGGCTATATCAGTAGAGAGGCTATAACAGTAGCGAGGCTATATACAGTAGCGAGGCTATATCAGTAGAGAGGCTATAACAGTAGCGAGGCTATATACAGTAGCGAGGCTATAACAGTAGCGAGGCTATATACAGTAGCGAGGCTATATCAGTAGAGAGGCTATAACAGTAGCGAGGCTATATACAGTAGCGAGGCTATACCAGTAGCGAGGCTATAACAGTAGCGAGGCTGTATACAGTAGCGAGGCTATAACAGTAGCGAGGCTATATACAGTAGCGAGGCTATAACAGTAGCGAGGCTATATACAGTAGCGAGGCTATATCAGTAGCGAGGCTATAACAGTAGCGAGGCTATAACAGTAGCGAGGCTATAACAGTAGCGAGGCTAATCATGTCACGATGATTTAGATTTTCATCCGGGTTTCTGAAGGAGACCGCTTCGAAATGCTTGGAATGGCTTATTGCTTTCTTACCTCGCTTATCATAATCCCCAAAAATAACTTTAGCAGTTTTGTGCTGTTAATATTTTTTACAAATGTTGTCAACATTGCGAATGACAACCAATTGTAGAACAGGAAGATGTTCATAGCAGAACAGGCTGGTTTGACGAGCCGTGGTAAGAAAGCTACTTTTGCCATTTCACACTTTTTATTCCTGTATTACTACTGATATGTTATGGACAGAGGTATAATATATTTAACGAGGCAAGTCAGTTAAGAACAAATTCTTATTTACAAAGACAGACTACCAGGGAACAGTGGTTTCACTGCTTTGTTCAGAACAACAGATTTGTACCTTGACAGCTCGGGGATTTGATCCACCCACTTTTTTGGTTCCTGGCCCAACGCTCTAACCACTAGGCTACCTGCCACCCCACATTGCAGGTGGAAATGTTACAAGTATAGCCTTTAACGTACAGTAGTTGACTGGAAAGGACTGATTTAAATAGATGGGCACTCTTGATCTTATGTACATACTTACAGTCTTAAAATATGACATACCTACCGTTTATGACCAATTCATTTAGCTTGGCGATGCTGGAGAAAGGCATGAGGTCAGTACTAGTCTACCACCGTGAGTTGGCACAGCTGCAGAAAAAAACACAGCTGAAAAGGGCAAGGATAAACAAAGCCCTTTGAACTTAACTTCATTATTCTTTTCCCAAACGTCACAGGAAAAAGATGGCGTTATGTATTATAATGGGGACAAAGCTTACTGGATCTTATGGGATCCTGTCTCAGGATGCCTTTTACACGTTTAGATGCCAATTGTGGGGATTGTGGGAATGTGTTGGGAGGGTGAGGATTAGTGTGGTGGGGTGGTGGGTGTTGGGGGTAGTGTGGAAAGTGGGAAATGTGTGTGTTTGTGTGCGTGAGTGAGAGAGTGTGTGTGTGCCTGCAGAGGCGTGCATATAAGTATGTTTGTATGCAATCACGTACACATCGAGAGCTCGGGACTGACTTATACAATGTTCTATCTGGATTTTTTTTGCTCAAAATTTAGTTATTGGCATAGCCTTGTTCTGTTCAATGTTCTCTACCTATAGTACTATAAATACCTCAATTCATATTGTTAAAGTTCAAAGTAATATTAAGTTCAAATTGCTGACACCATTCAAACCAATGAGGGTTCAGGAACTTTAAAGCCAATGATCTCAGCCAATGATCTCTTTTTTGCAGATAGTCCCAAGCTCTCGACTTCCTGTAGGTCCTCCTCTTTAGGGAGTTTCTTTAGATGTGTTCATGTCTTTGTACAGTAGATGAGTGCAGTTTCAATAAATAGCCCAAATAATCAGGAAACAACCATTGACTCTGATCCCAATCAGTGCGAGATGCAGGGATGTTGTTCTTTGATCAAGGGGTTAATATCCGCTGGGGCAGCCTGACCGTATAAATGACTTCAGCTCCGTTTGATAGAAGGGCACTTATGTCCCTAAAACCCCTCCCTTGTACACTCCCTTCCTCGCTGCCCCCTTGAGGAATCAGAATCCCCAAAAGGAAAGAAAGATAGACAGATAAAGGGGGGAGGGGGGGGGGATCTTATTTACGGTCAGTTTTTCTTTGTCTTCGCCTCCTCTGAAACAGCCTGTGTGTTTCTAGAGCTGGGAGCAGGGTTAGGGGGAACGGCACAATAGAACTAGCACCAATCAACAGTAAGTCTTAACCCCCCCCCTATCTGCGCCTCACCCCTTCCCATCTCTCCCTTTTTCCTTTGGGGGTCTCTGGAACATGTTTCTTCCTGTCCGAGCCTTTGGGAATGGAGGGGGGGGGGGGGTCTGGTGACTGTATGACTGGCGCCGAACACACACACACACACACACACACACACACACACACACACACACACACACACACACACACACACACACACACACACACACACACACACACACAGACACGAGCAGTGAGTGTGGTTTTGTGGCTTCTTTGTATAACAGAGTTGTGCTTGTCTACCAACAGATGAGCATGTACCACAATCGGATCGGTTACTGTTGACTATTCCATGCAGTGATGCAGCTGTCCTGTTTAGAGTTGAGTCATTTCTTCTACAGCCTTTAAACCCACTGCCCTGTCCCTGCAATGTGTTACATTGTAACTATTGTTGTAAACGCTGACAAAAATAGAATTCTAAATAATCATCAGTAGTGCAAAGGGATCCACTGACCACATGGAATGTAACTGGAGACCTTCAACATGTTGACTATCTAGAGGTTATGATTGGATACCTTCAACATGTTGACTATCTAGAGGTTATGACTGGATACCTTCAACATGTTGACTGTTTAACTATCTAGAGGTTATGACTGGATACCTTCAACATGTTGACTGTATAACTATCTCGAGGTTATGACTGGATACCTTCAACATGTTGACTGTATAACTATCTAGAGGTTATGATTGGATACCTTCAACATGTTGACTGTCCAACCATCTAGAGGTTATGACTGGATACCTTCAACATGTTGACTGTATAACTATCTAGAGTTTATGACTGGATACCTTCAACATGTTGACTGTATAACTATCTAGAGGTTATGACTGGATACCTTCAACATGTTGACTGTATAACTATCTAGAGGTTATGACTGGATACCTTCAACATGTTGACTATCTAGAGGTTATGACTGGATACCTTCACCATGTTGACTGTATAACTATCTAGAGGTTATGACTGGATACCTTCAACATGTTGACTGTCCAACTATCTAGAGGTTATGACTGGATACCTTCACCATGTTGACTGTATAACTATCTAGAGGTTATGACTGGATACCTTCAACATGTTGACTATCTAGAGGTTATGACTGGATACCTTCAACATGTTGACTATCTAGAGGTTATGACTGGATACCTTCAACATGTTGACTGTCCAACTATCTAGAGGTTATGACTGGATACCTTCAACATGTTGACTGTCCAACTATCTAGAGGTTATGACTGGATACCTTCAACATGTTGACTATCTAGAGGTTATGACTGGATACCTTCAACATGTTGACTGTTTAACTATCTAGAGGTTATGACTGGATACCTTCAACATGTTGACTGTATAACTATCTAGAGGTTATGACTGGATACCTTCAACATGTTGACTGTATAACTATCTAGAGGTTATGACTGGATACCTTCAACATGTTGACTGTCCAACTATCTAGAGGTTATGACTGGATACCTTCAACATGTTGACAGTATAACTATCTAGAGGTTATGACTGGATATCTTCAACATGTTGACTATCTAGAGGTTATGACTGGATACCTTCAACATGTTGACTGTATAACTATCTAGAGGTTATGACTGGATACCTTCAACATGTTGACTATCTAGAGGTTATGACTGGATACCTTCAACATGTTGACTATCTAGAGGTTATGACTGGATACCTTCAACATGTTGACTATCTAGAGGTTATGACTGGATACCTTCAACATGTTGACTGTATAACTATCTAGAGGTTATGACTGGATACCTTCAACATGTTGACTGTATAACTATCTAGAGGTTATGACTGGATACCTTCAACATGTTGACTGTATAACTATCTAGAGGTTATGACTGGATACCTTCAACATGTTGACTATCTAGAGGTTATGACTGGATACCTTCAACATGTTGACTATCTAGAGGTTATGACTGGATACCTTCACCATGTTGACTGTATAACTATCTAGAGGTTATGACTGGATACCTTCAACATGTTGACTGTCCAACTATCTAGAGGTTATGACTGGATACCTTCAACATGTTGACTATCTAGAGGTTATGACTGGATACCTTCAACATGTTGACTATCTAGAGGTTATGACTGGATACCTTCAACATGTTGACTATCTAGAGGTTATGACTGGATACCTTCAACATGTTGACTAGAGGTTATGACTGGATACCTTCACCATGTTGACTGTATAACTATCTAGAGGTTATGACTGGATACCTTCAACATGTTGACTGTATAACTATCTAGAGGTTATGACTGGATACCTTCAACATGTTGACTGTACAACTATCTAGAGGTTATGACTGGATACCTTCAACATGTTGACTATCTAGAGGTTATGACTGGATACCTTCACCATGTTGACTGTATAACTATCTAGAGGTTATGACTGGATACCTTCAACATGTTGACTGTACAACTATCTAGAGGTTATGACTGGATACCTTCAACATGTTGACTATCTAGAGGTTATGACTGGATACCTTCAACATGTTGACTATCTAGAGGTTATGACTGGATACCTTCACCATGTTGACTGTATAACTATCTAGAGGTTATGACTGGATACCTTCAACATGTTGACTGTATAACTATCTAGAGGTTATGACTGGATACCTTCAACATGTTGACTATCTAGAGGTTATGACTGGATACCTTCAACATGTTGACTATCTAGAGGTTATGACTGGATACCTTCAACATGTTGACTATCTAGAGGTTATGACTGGATACCTTCAACATGTTGACTATCTAGAGGTTATGACTGGATACCTTCAACATGTTGACTGTATAACTATCTAGAGGTTATGACTGGATACCTTCAACATGTTGACTGTATAACTATCTAGAGGTTATGACTGGATACCTTCAACATGTTGACTGTATAACTATCTAGAGGTTATGACTGGATACCTTCAACATGTTGACTATCTAGAGGTTATGACTGGATACCTTCAACATGTTGACTGTATAACTATCTAGAGGTTATGACTGGATACCTTCAACATGTTGACTGTATAACTATCTAGAGGTTATGACTGGATACCTTCAACATGTTGACTATCTAGAGGTTATGACTGGATACCTTCAACATGTTGACTGTATAACTATCTAGAGGTTATGACTGGATACCTTCACCATGTTGACTGTATAACTATCTAGAGGTTATGACTGGATACCTTCACCATGTTGACTATCTAGAGGTTATAACTATCTACGTCAGTAGTAGGCTGTTACACAGCAAACGTTATCTAAATCTTGTGCAATATCAAGTGTGACATTACTACAGTACAAAATGCTATCTGTAATGATGGAAGAGTACGGCAGGTACCCCGAATACAGGAAGAGTACGGCAGGTACCCCGAATACAGGAAGAGTACGGCAGGTACCCCGAATACAGGAAGAGTACGGCAGGTACCCCGAATACAGGAAGAGTACGGCAGGTACACCGAATACAGGTAGAGTATGGTAGGTACACTGAATGTAGGTAGAGTATGGTAGGTACACTGAATGCAGGTCGAGTATGGTAGGTACACTGAATGCAGGTAGAGTATGGTAGGTACCCTGAATGCAGGTAGAGTATGGTAGGTGCACTGAATGCAGGTAGAGTATGGTAGGTACACTGAATGCAGAAAGAGTATGGTAGGTACACTGAATACAGGTAGAGTATGGTAGGTACACTGAATACAGGTAGAGTATGGTAGGTACCCCGAATACAGGTAGAGTATGGTAGGTACACTGAATACAGGTAGAGTATGGTAGGTACACTGAATACAGGTAGAGTATGGTAGGTACACTGAATACAGGTAGAGTATGGTAGGTACACTGAATACAGGTAGAGTATGGTAGGTACACTGAATACAGGTAGAGTATGGTAGGTACACTGAATACAGGTAGAGTATGGTAGGTACACTGAATACAGGTAGAGTGTGGCAGGTACCCTGAATACAGGTAGAGTATGGTAGGTACCCCGAATACAGGTAGAGTATGGTAGGTACACTGAATACAGGTAGAGTATGGTAGGTACACTGAATACAGGTAGAGTATGGTAGGTACACTGAATACAGGTAGAGTATGGTAGGTACACTGAATACAGGTAGAGTATGGTAGGTACACTGAATGCAGGTAGAGTATGGTAGGTACCCCGAATACAGGTAGAGTATGGTAGGTACACTGAATGCAGGTAGAGTATGGCAGGTACCCTGAATACAGGATGTATGGTAGGTACACTGAATACAGGATGTATGGTAGGTACACTGAATACAGGATGTATGGTAGGTACCCTGAATACAGGATGTATGGTAGGTACCCTGAATACAGGATGTATGGTAGGTACCCTGAATACAGGATGTATGGTAGGTACCCTGAATACAGGATGTATGGTAGGTACCCTGAATACAGGATGTATGGTAGGTACACTGAATACAGGATGTATGGTAGGTACCCTGAATACAGGATGTATGGTAGGTACCCTGAATACAGGTAGAGTATGGTAGGTACCCTGAATACAGGATGTATGGTAGGTACCCTGAATACAGGATGTATGGTAGGTACCCTGAATACAGGATGTATGGTAGGTACCCTGAATACAGAATGTATGGTAGGTACCCTGAATACAGGATGTATGGTAGGTACCCTGAATACAGGATGTATGGTAGGTACCCTGAATACAGGATGTATGGTAGGTACCCTGAATACAGGATGTATGGTAGGTACCCTGAATACAGGATGTATGGTAGGTATCCTGAATACAGGTGGAAGCCATGTATGTCAGTGTCATCTCCCTCCAGCTAGCAGTCAGTAATTAAAGGCCCAGTGGAGTTTCAGGCTGAAATTTCAGGCTGTTTTGGTGGGATGGAGTTTTGGCCTGCCTGGTAACATAAATTAGTTAATAGACCAATAAGAAAGGGAGTTCCAAACCTATCTGGTAAAAGGCACTAAAATATATTTCATTAATTTTTTCCTCCCAGGTCATAGCCCAGTAAGCCAGTCTCTCAATTGATGTCATGCATTTTTTTCTTAGATATGAAACATCAAAGGCAATGACTCAAACAGAATGAAGAATCATCTCTAGGGGCTATGTTTTAAAGGTCCAATGCAGTCGTTTTGATCTCAATATCAAATCATTTCTGGGTAACAATTAAGTACCTTACTTACTGTACCTTTAATTGTTTCTTAATTGAAATGGTAAAAATAAACAAAAATTACTTTATTAGCAAAGAGCAATTTCTTAATAAGTAAGAATTTAGCTAGAACCGTGGGGAGATGAAAACGGTAAACTAGTCGTTATTGGCAGGAAGTGAGTGCCTAGTCGTTATTGGCAGGAAGTGAGTGCCCCGCGGGGGAATCTGGGTGCAAAGAGGACATTACGAGGTATTTTATGTTGTCATGGTCAGGTTGTTTACAGGTTGTATAAGGCTGAATAAATTGTTGTTCATGAGCCTTAGTTCCAATGAGACTGTCATACTACTTACTACTTACATACTACTAAATACTACTTACTACTTACATACTACTAAATACTACTTACTACTTACATACTACTAAATACTACTTACTACTTACATACTACTAAATACTACTTACTGTGTGTGTGTGTGTGTGTGTGTGTGTGTGTACCAGTGTTGTGTTCAAGACCGGAGCAAATCAAGTCTGAGTCAAGAACAAGACCAGACAGGGGGCGAGACCGAATCAAGACCAGACAGGGGGCGAGACCGAGTCAAGACCGAGACCAAACAGGGGGAGAGACCGAGTCAAGAACAAGACCAGACAGGGGGAGAGACCGAGTCAAGACCAAGACCAGACAGGGGGAGAGACCGAGTCAAGACCAGACAGGGGGCGAGACCGAATCAAGACCGAGACCAGACAGGGGGAGAGACCGAGTCAAGAACAAGACCAGACAGGGGGAGAGACCGAGTCAAGACCAGACAGGGGGCGAGACCGAATCAAGACCGAGACCAGACAGGGGGCGAGACCGAGTCAAGACCGAGACCAGACAGGGGGCGAGACCGAGTCAAGAACAAGACCAGACAGGGGGAGAGACCGAGTCAAGACCAAGACCAGACAGGGGGAGAGACCGAGTCAAGACCAGACAGGGGGCGAGACCGAATCAAGACCGAGACCAGACAGGGGGCGAGACCGAGTCAAGACCGAGACCAGACAGGGGGCGAGACCGAGTCAAGACCAAGACCAGACAGGGGGCGAGACCGAGTCAGGAACAAGACCAGACAGGGGGCGAGACCGAGTCAAGACCAGACAGGGGGCGAGACCGAGTCAAGACCAGACAGGGGGCGAGACCGAGTCAAGACCGAGACCAAACAGGGGGAGAGACCGAGTCAAGACCAAGACCAGACAGGGGGCGAGACCGAGTCAAGACCAAGACCAAACAGGGGGCGAGACCGAGTCAAGACCAAGACCAGACAGGGGGCGAGACCGAGTCAAGACCAAGACCAGACAGGGGGCGAGACCGAGTCAAGACCAAGACCAGACAGGGGGCGAGACCGAGTCAAGAACAAGACCAGACAGGGGGCGAGACCGAGTCAAGACCAAGACCAGACAGGGGGCGAGACCGAGTCAGGAACAAGACCAGACAGGGGGCGAGACCGAGTCAGGAACAAGACCAGACAGGGGGCGAGACCGAGTCAAGACCAGACAGGGGGCGAGACCGAGTCAAGAACAAGACCAGACAGGGGGAGAGACCGAGTCAAGACCAAGACCAAACAGGGGGCGAGACCGAGTCAAGACCAAGACCAGACAGGGGGCGAGACCGAGTCAAGACCAAGACCAGACAGGGGGCGAGACCGAGTCAAGACCGAGGCCGGGAGGGGGCGAGACCGAGTCAAGACCAAGACCAAACAGGGGGCGAGACCGAGTCAAGACCGAGACCAAACAGGGGGCGAGACCGAGTCAAGACCAAGACCAGACAGCAGGCGAGACCGAGTCAAGACCGAGGCCGGGAGGGGGCGAGACCGAGTCAAGACCAAGACCAAACAGGGGGCGAGACCGAGTCAAGACCGAGACCAGACAGGGGGCGAGACCGAGTCAAGACCGAGGCCGGGAGGGGGCGAGACCGAGTCAAGACCGAGACCAAACAGGGGGCGAGACCGAGTCAAGACCGAGACCAGACAGGGGGCGAGACCGAGTCAAGACCGAGGCCGGGAGGGGGCGAGACCGAGTCAAGACCAAGACCAAACAGGGGGCGAGACCGAGTCAAGACCAAGACCAAACAGGGGGCGAGACCGAGTCAAGACCAAGACCAAACAGGGGGCGAGACCGAGTCAAGACCAAGACCAGACAGCAGGCGAGACCGAGTCAAGAACAAGACCAGACAGGGGGCGAGGCCGAGTCAAGACCGAGGCCGGGAGGGGGCGAGACCGAGTCAAGACCAAGACCAAACAGGGGGCGAGACCGAGTCAAGACCAAGACCAGACAGCAGGCGAGACCGAGTCAAGAACAAGACCAGACCGAGGCCAAGTCAAGACCGAGGCCGGGAGGGGGACAAGGGGTCCGAGGCCGAGGCCAGAAATATTTGAGTCCAATTCAAGACAATTAATGAAATTTTGTCAAATCGCAACCATAATAACAGATGAAAATGTCCAGTATTTCTGTGTTCATATGTCAGAACAACATCTGGATTCTTTAGACATTTAGAATAGTGAAAAAAATGCATGTTGAGGGAAAATTAAGCCACTCTACAATTTATTAGTAACCCAAACACAGTGGATAACAATGAGGGCCTTCTACGCCTTCAGAAAGGCTAAGGATTTATAAAATAATAATTATATTATATTATTCTTTTCAATGATGCTCTGATTTAATCTCTTCAAATTTTGTTGGAAATGAATGGGTTAACACTGAAGAGAGAGAAAAAAACGATCCAATCAGGATTTTTCTTTGGTGGTCTCTGGGGAGATGAATCTAGCTAGCTAACTCAGCCATTGGCTAGGCCATCAGAAGCTAGATTGAAGGCATCTGCCATTCAACTGTATTAGGGCAACATTTTGGAGTGACAGTGGAATCAACCAATCACATTTTGACTTGTAATGGGTGGGACCGTTTTTACAAAAACATTATGGAAACTTATGCCTTCTCAAAGGCCAACAGATCACTGCGCAATAGCGACCAGAAGTTTTTCCACGGTCTAGCAAGCTATTTTTTGTTGTGGGCTAGTTTGCAGCGGCTGCAGCAGGTGTTACCAAAGAGGATGTTGTTGCTAATTTGTTAGCTTCTCCCTTTTCAAGAATAACTTTCAACAAGAAGTTAAGTTTCATATGATTATCATCTGGTGAATGGAACTGTGCTTTTTTTTTTATTGAGCTAGTTGTTATTAGCCATCTCTTTGAAAAAGAACTTGTGTCAAACATTGTTGCATTTAAACTTTAGGTCACCGGTTACTTTGTGTGCTTAACGTTTAAATGTTTTTTTTTGCAATGGGAAGTAATAGTTTCAATAGGTTCATTTCGATTGGGAAATTATTAGCCTAATGGTTGTGTGTTTGTATTCTTATGTTTGGGACCTACTGGCTTATTATGTCAAAGTGAGTGGACTGCTTATCTTTTAACATCATGCTGTGTGTGACTGCTGTCTTTCCAATCGGCCCTATGCAGTGGTCCCTGGAGAAGTGGGTATACTCTAATTTTGCCAAAAAAGTTTCCCAAAAACGGCCCGCCCAGTGAAGGAAAAATGTGTGGAAAAATCCAAAGTTTTCCTATATATTTTTTTCAGATTTATTGTGGGTGGGCATGGGTCTACCCGGGCCCACTCATGCCTACGCCCCTGATGCAAACAACACATGACTGAATTGCGCATCACAAATAGCCTACTAACCATAACTTTGGACCAAACTTTTCTCAATACTTGTTTTGCATACCCATTGTAGCCTTAGTTAGCATTTACTGGTCGATATCATAAACGGAAACATCTTTCCTACCCTACCGGCTACCGATGTCATTCTTCTGTGAGCTGCTCCATGCCAAAAAAAACAGTTGAGAGCTGAACACTCTGGCTGCCTGCAGATGATATTCAGCTGAAACTAGGCTGTGTGTGTACGGCGCGCATGTGAACATATTTCACGTGCTTTGCGATTGTGTAGGCTACTTTGTACACGATTTCTCTGTTGTAATACATAATTGATAAGTCATATAACCTCCACTATACTACTTCGATATGCATCAGTAAGGATTAAGAAGTGAGTTCCCACTGAAATTAAAAGTGGGTATATGGCAGATACCTGCGTATTCCCTCCACTACACCACTGGCCCATTGTGTTTTACAAAAAGTGCACTCCTACATGAATGCCCTGGAATTACGGTTGCTGTCCTTTCAGAATACCTAGCCTGTCAAAACACGGAAGAACTACACGTCCAGTCAAACGTTTTACAACACCTACTCATTCAAAGGTTTTTCTTTATTTTTTTAATATTTTTTTTTACAAATCAAATCAAAGTTTATTTGTCACGTGCGCCGAATACAACAGGTGTAGACCTTAGAGTGAAATGCTTACTTACAGGCTCTAACCAATAGTTGTAGAATAATAGTGAAGACATCAAAACTATGAAATAACACATATGGAATCAAGTGCTAAACAAATCTAAATATATTATATATTTGAGATTCTTCAAATAACCACCGTTTGCCTTGATGACAGCTTTGCACACTCTTGGCATTCTCTCAACCAACAGTCTTGAAGGAGTTCCCACAAATGCTGAGCACTTGTTGGCTGCTTTTCCTTCACTCTACAGTCCGACTTATGCCAAACCATCTCAATTGGGTTGAGGTCAGGTGATTGTGGAGGCCAGGTCATCTGATGCAGCACTCCATCACTCTCCTTCTTGGTAAAATAGCCCTGACACAGCCTGGAGGTGTGTTGGGTCATTATCCTGTTGAAAAACAAATGATAGTCCCACTAAGCCCAAACCAGATGGGATGGCGTATCGCAGAATGCTGTGGTAGACATGCTGGTTAAGTGTGCCTTGAATTCTTGGGCTGCAATTTCTGAGGCTGGTAACTCTTATGAACTTATCCTCTGCAGCAGAGGTAACTCTCGGTCTTCCATTCCTGTGGCGGTCCTCATGAGAGCCAGTTTCATCATAGCGCTTGATGGTTTTTGCGACTGCACTTGAAGAAACTTTCAAAGTTCTTGACATTTTCCGTATTGACTGACCTTCATGTCTTAAAGTAATGATGTACTGTCGTTTCTCTTTGCTTATTTGAGCTGTTCTTTCCATAATATGGACTTGGTCTTTTACCACATAGGGCTATCTTCTATATACCCCCCTACCTTGTCACAACACAACTGATTGGCTCAAATGCATTAAGAAGGAAAGAAATTCCACAAATTAACTTTTAAGAAGGCACACCTGTTAATTGAAATGCATTCCAGGTAACTACCTCATGAAGCTGGTTGAGATGGTTTGGCATAAATCGGACCGCAGAGTGATGGAAAAGCAGTCAACAAGGGCTCGGCATTTGTGGAAACTCCTTCAAGATTGTTGGAAAAGCATTCCAGGTGAAGCTGGTTGAGAGAATCCCAAGAGTGTGCAAAGCTGTCATCAAGGCAAGGCAAAGTATCTCAAATATAAAATATATTTAGATCTGCGTGTGTGTATGTGTGTATGTATGTGTGTATGTGTGTGTGTACGCACGTCTGTATATGTGTGTGTGTGTGTGTGTGTGTCATGTTACACATACCTCAACAGAACTGCCTGGACTTCCATCCCTGGGGAGTTCCATCTGCAGGAGGGAGCCAGCGAATCTGAACAAAAGGCACACCAGCAACATGATTCACTTCAAAGGAGTCCACTCGCTCATATTCAGAACACCAGACATTCAGTTAAACCTCTAAGATTAATTTTAAAAGAGTCGACTCTCTCCTTTTCAAGTCAATTCCCTCAAATTCATTACACCAGATATTCAGTCAATCTTCTAAGATACATTTTAACAGAGTTGACTCAGAGTCCATACTTCAGGTCATAAGAATCGATTCAGTTAATAACCAGTGTCAACCTGCTGAGATTCAGATCATGAATCAACTCATTTGAAACCAGAATCGACTCATTCAGAATCACCTGATTCAGAACCTAATGAACTCATGCACTTCTCTGCCTTAGTGAAAACACAGAAGCCTATTTTGTGAGTGAGTGTATGTTCTCTGTGTGTGTGTGTGTGTGTGTGTGTGTGTGTGTGTGTGTGTGTGTGTGTGTGTGTGTGTGTGTGTGTGTGTGTGTGTGTGTGTGTGTGTGTGTGTGTGTGTGTGTGTGTGTGTGTGTGTGTGTGTGTGTGTGTGTGTGTGTGTGTGTGATCAAGCCATTATAGCCCATAAAAAGCGAATGGATGAAATCAATGTCTACGAAAAGAGGTATATATAAATAACCAGGTTTTAACAACTACCCAGCATTAGCTCATTAGTTAGCTAGCCAACTTAATCATTTATTTTACTTTTACTATTTACATAACTTAGTTTAGGGACGGTGCAGATTTTATCGAAATGTAATTTTATTTGCCTGTGTTATCTTTTAAATAGGTGGGTAGGTAGGTAGATAGTTAGTTAGTTAGGTAGGTGTGTAGGCAGAAAGGTAGGTAGGTGGTAGGTAGGTAGTAGGCAGGTAGGTAGGTAGGTAGGTAGGTTGGTGGTAGGTAAATAGGTAGGTAGGTGGGTTGGTTGGTAAGTAGGGGGTGGGTAGAAAGTAGGTAGGTTGGTGGTAGGTAGGTAGGTATGTAGGTAGGACGGTGGGTTGGTAGGTAGAAGGGTAAGTAGGTGGTAGAAAGGTAGGTTGTTACTTAGTTACTTAGGTAGGTAGGTAGGTAGGTAGGTAGGAAGGAAGGAAGGTAGGAAGGTGGTAGGTAGGTTGGTAGGTGGTAGGTGGTAGGTAGGTAGGTTGGTAGGTAGGTAGGTAAATAGTTAGGTAAGTAGGTAGGTAGATGGGTAGGTAAATAGGTAGGTTGGTAGGTAGGTAGGTAAATAGTTAGGTAAGTAGGTAGGTAGATGGGTAGGTAAATAGGTAGGTTGGTAGGTGGTAGGTGGTAGGTAGGTAGGTTGGTAGGTAGGTAGGTAAATAGTTAGGTAAGTAGGTAGGTAGATGGGTAGGTAAATAGGTAGGTTGGTAGGTAGGTAGGTAGGTAGGTAGGTAGGTAGGTAGGTATGAAGGTAAGTAGGTGGTAGAAAGGTAGGTTGTTAGTTAGTTACTTAGGTAGGTAGGTAGGTAGGTAGGTAGGTAGGTAGGTAGGTAGGTAGGTAGGTAGGTAGGTAGGTAGGTAGGTAGGTAGGTAGGTAGGTAGGTAGGTAGAAAGGTGGTAGGTAGGTTGGTAGGTGGTAGGTGGTAGGTAGGCAAGTAGGTTGGTAGGTAGGTAGGTAAATAGTTAGGTAAGTAGGTAGGTAGATGGGTATGTAAATAGATAGGTAGGTAGGTAGGTAGGTAGGTAGGTAGGTAGGTAGGTAGGTAGGTAGGTGGGTGGGTGGGTTGGTAGGTAGGAAGGAAGGAAGGAAGGTAGAAAGTAGGTAGGTTGGTGGTAGGTAGGTAGGTAGGTAGGTATGTATGTATGTAGGTAGGTATGAAGGTGGGTTTGTTGGTAGGTAGGAAGGTAAGTAGGTGGTAGAAAGGTAGGTCGTTAGTTAGTTACTTAGTTAGGTAGGTAGGTAGGTAGGTAGGTAGGTAGGTAGGTAGGTAGGTAGGTAGGTAGAAAGCTGGTAATTAGGTTGGTAGGTTGGTAGGTGGTAGGTAGGTTGATGGTATGAAGGTAGGAAGGTAGGTATGTTGGTAGGTCGGTAGCTTGGTAGGTGGTAGGTAGGTAGGTAGGTATGTGGTAGATACAGTTGAAGTCGGAAGTTTACACACACTTATGTTAAAGTAATTAAAACTCATTTTTCAACCACTCCACACATTTCTTGTTATTAACAAACTGTAGTTTTGGCAAGTCGTTTAGGACATCTACTTTGTGCATGACACAAGTAATTTTTCCAACAATTGTTTACAGGCAGATTATTTCACTTATAATTCACTGTATCACAATTCCAGTGGGTCAGAAGTTTACATACACTAAGTTGACTGTTGACTACACGTTCATCTGTACAAACAATAGTACGCAAGTATAAACACCATAGGACCACGCAGCCGTCATACCACTCAGGAAGTTTACATACACCTTAGCCAAATACATTTAAACTCAGTTTTTCACAATTCCTGACCAACCTTTAACTTCCTGAGTAATGTTTTGAGATGTTGCTTCAATATATCCACAATTTGCCATCTATTTTGTGAAGTGCACCAGTCCCTCCTGCAGCAAAGCACCACCACAACATGATGCTGCCACCCCCGTGCTTCACGGTTGGGATGGTGTTCTTTGGCTTGCAAGCCTCCCCGTTTTCCTCCAAACACAACGATGGTCATTATGGCCAAACAGTTCTATTTTTGTTTCATCAGACCAGAGGACATTTCTCCAAAAAGTATGATCTTTGTCCCCATGTGCAGTTGCAAACCGTAGTCTGGCTTTTATATGGCGGTTTTGGAGCAGTGGCTTCTTTCTTGCTGAGCGGATTTTCAAGTTGTGTCGATATAGGACTCGTTTTACTGTGGATATAGATACTTTTGTACCTGTTTCCTCCAGCATCTTCACAAGGGCCTTAGCTGTTGTTCTGGGAATGATTTGCACTTTTCGCACCAAAGTTCGTTAATCTCTAGGAGACAGAACGCATCTCCTTCCTGAGAGGTATGATGGCTGCGTGGTCCAATGGTGTTTATACTTGCGTACTATTGTTTGTACAGATGAACGTCGTACCTTCAGGCATTTGGAAAATTCTCCCAAGGATGAACCAGACTTGTGGAGGTCTAAAAATGTTTTAATGAGGTCTTGGCTGATTTCTTTTGATTTCCCCATGATGTCAAGCAAAGAGGCACTGAATTTGAAGGTAGGCCTTGAAATACATCCACAGGTACACCTCTAATTGACTCAAATGATGTCAATTAGCCTTTCAGAAGCTTCTAAAGCCATGACATCATTTTCTGGAATTTTCCAAGCTGTTTAAAGGCACAGTCAACTTAGTGTATGTAAACTTCTGACCCACTGGAATTGTGATACAGTGAATTATAAGTGAAATAATCTGCCTGTAAACAATTGTTGGAAAAAGTACTTGTGTCATGCACACTGTAGATGTCCTCCCTGACTTGCCAAAACTATAGTTTGTTAACAAGAAATTTGTGGAGTGATTGAAAAAACGAGTTTTAATGACTCCAACCTAAGTGTATGTAAACTTCCGACTTCAACTGTAGGTTGGTAGGTTGGTAGTTATGGATGGAGGTAGGAACGTGTGTGTGTGTAGCAGCATTCCACTGCAGGCATGTCTATGAAGCTAAGTAGGGTTGGTCCTGGTTGGTCCCTAGATGGGAGACTAGATGCTGCTGGAAGTGGTGTTGGAGGGCCGGTAGGAGGAACTCTTTCTTTAGGTCAAATGTTTTTTATCCCATTGCCCCAGGGCAGTGATTGGGGACATTGCCCTGTGCAGGGTGCCGTCTTACAGATGGGATGTTAAACGGGTGTCCTGACTCTATTGGTCACTAAAGATCCCATGGCACTTATGGTAAGAGTAGGCATGTTAATCCCGGTGTCCTGGCTAAATTCCCAATCTGGCCCTCATGCCATCATGGCCCCCTAACCACCCCATTTTCCAATTGGCTCATTCATCCTCCCTCCTCTTCTCTGTAACTATTCCCCAGGTCATTGCTGTAAATGAGAATGCATTCTCAGTCAACTGACCTGGTAAAATAAGGGATAAATAAAGGTAGGCATGTAGGCAGATAGGTGTGGTAGGTTAGGTAGGTGTGGGCTCGGGTGTTCGCGTTACCTGAGTGTGGAGTGAGGAGGGGTAGGTGAAAGCAGGAGGGAGGGCTTGCGACAGCTCCGCCGGGTACAGCGGGTATGACGCCCACATGTCTGGGCCGCCAGGGTATAGAGCGGGTACTGTGAGCTCATCTGTGGAGACAAGAAGAGGAGGAGAACGGTGAGGAGTGACGGAGGGAGTGGGATGAGGGGGAACAGACAGGGTGGAGGGATGTGTGACATGTAGGTACACACGTCATAAGTGGTCTCCTGTCTTTTGTAACCATTGATCTGAAAGACCTGGATAAGTGAAAGGGAGTCTCCCTGTGAAATTCCGCCATATTGCTTTCGCGTATCCTCCATATTTAGACCATTGTGATTGGAAGAGAGGAGATGAGGCGAAGAAGGAACTTTAGACTACTGTGATGCAGTGAGTGAGGTATTACAGAGCGAACGTGACTTGAAATAGAAGTAAGAGGGAGAAAAGGGAGAGATGAAGAAATATACAGGGGGAGATTGTTTAAAGGTGAGCAGAGTCAATCGGCTACCGGTTGAGGGTGGTTGGATATTTACACGACTAAAAAATCTTTCAGATTAAAAGCAAAAAGATATACTCTAGTCATTAATGGGACAGTTGATATATATAAATATATTTGAACCTTTATTTAACTAGGCAAGTCAGTTAAGAACAAATTCTTATGTACAATGACGGCCTAGGAACAGTGGGTTAACTGCCTTGTTCAGGGGCAGAACGACAGATTTTTACCTTGTCAGCTCAAAGACTCGATCTAGCAACCTTTCGGTTACTGGCCCAATGCTCTAACCACTAGGCTACCTGCCGCCTCCTCTTTCATAGAAAGAGGAGGTCATCTCCAGACAGCAGCATATAGATCTACAGAAGACCAATAGCTGTACCTATATCAACAACAATAACAATGGCTTCCATGTTCCAAGTGCCTTGAAAAACTGTCCATTTCAGTGTATTCTCAGATCAACTGGCAGATATACACTACCGGTCAAATTTTTTAAAACACCTACTCATTCAAGAGTTTTTCTTAATTTTTTACTATTTTCTACATTGTGTTCTTAAACTTTTGACCGGTAGTGAAACTCCTTATCAGAAAATGACAGCCATCGATTTCTGTTTTGGAGATTGGTTGACAATTACGCCGTAATCTTCATTCATCGTTTCCTTCCCTATTCCACAAGGACCCAACAAGTGTACTCCCTCTCTCCTCCAGGCAAAAAGATTTCAGATAAGAACATGTTTTGGTCAATAAGTAAGAATCTAGCTACAACCACACAATCCACAGATGGCCTATGTTCAACTTAACGCTTGACAAAATATTTAACTAAACGTAAAACAGTGTAGAGCTACATCAGCGAATTCCACACAATCTCAAGAGTCAAGGGGTTAGGTGCGTAGGATTATGACCGAGGCTAGTACTGCACACAGAGAATGTTTTATTAAACATTCATTTAACAAGGGGAATGTGTTTGAGAGAGCTTGAGAACGAATATTAGTCCTTGATTAACCTCATTTAAAACCATACTGATTGACCGGAGACAAACTTTTAAACCGTCATTTAAAATACATACTGAACAACTCTCTAAATGTAAAAATAAACATTGACCAAGGGTGTCTTATAACTGATAAATGAAAACCTACACACATGTTTCTTCGGCTGTTTAGTTTGATATCCTAAGCCTTAACTCCAACATGGCTCCAATCTAGGTTGTATGTAGCTCCCATACATCAACACTGCGTGTACAATTATAACACTCTGTTTATAATGTAGCTACAGTTAAGGCCTACTATTTTCGCCCCCAAGTAAGGGGATTACCACTTATCAGTGGTGCAGGGCCCTGCAGCAGCGTCTGACAGACAGACAGGAACACTCACATGGGTCTCTGTTGATGAACTGTGGGCCAGGGCTCTGCTGGGAGGGAGGAGGGTTAGGAGTGCCCACCAGCTTGTTCTTGGCCATCTTGGTGTTGGCTTTGGCAAACTCCAGCCGCAGAGTCTGGGGGATCTCCGGGTCGAAGCGGACACCCTGAGTTCAAAGGAAGAGGGTGAAATACACAATAAAATAAAATAAAACATAGAGCTTTGTTTTGTCTTTTGTTGTCTTGACGATAAAGATACACCTTAGTTTCTGGGAAGAAATCACGCCTCCTATTCGATGGATGGAACAGAGTCATAAATCTAGGTTGTCTTTAAAATATAGAGACATTGGTTACACCCGTCCAGTAACTTAGATATCCTCTGTAATATGATATAGTGTCGGTGGTGTTCAACGAGCGAATCATATCCTGACCAAATCACATGTAAAAGCCTGGCATTTGAAACCATATTGTGAGAACCATTGTAAGAGCTTTTATAAAAGCTATTGTAATAGATATTCTAAGAGCTTTTGTAGGAGCTATTGTGAAGAACGTGGTCTTGAGGGATTCAACTTGGATTAGAACGTCATTCTCATTCTGTTGCATGTGGTGACACAAGCATTAAGGTTTGGTTCATGGTGACCCAAACTTGGTGCGGATACCATGTCACTTGGTGGGGATACCATGTCACTTAGTGGGGATACCATGTCACTTGGTGGGGATACCATGTCACTTGGTGGGGATACCATGCCACTTGGTGGGGATACCATGTCACTTGGTGGGGATACCATGTCACTTGGTGGGGATACCATGTCACTTGGTAGGGATACCATGCCACTTGGTGGGGCTACCATGTCACTTGGTGGGGATACCATGTCACTTGGTAGGAATACCATGCCACTTGGTGGGGCTACCATGTCACTTGGTGGGGATACCATGTCACTTGGTAGGAATACCATGTCACTTGGTGGGGATACCATGTCACTTGGTGGGGATACCATGTCACTTGGTGGGGATACCATGTCACTTGGTGGGGATACCATGTCACTTGGTGGGGCTACCATGTCACTTGGTGGGGCTACCATGTCACTTGGTGGGGATACCATGTCACTTGGTGGGGATACCATGTCACTTGGTGGGGATACCATGCCACTTGGTGGGGATACCATGTCACTTGGTGGGGATACCATGTCACTTGGTGGGGATACCATGTCACTTGGTGGGGCTACCATGTCACTTGGTGGGGATACCATGTCACTTGGTGGGGCTACCATGTCACTTGGCGGGGCTACCATGTCACTTGGTGGGGATACCATGTCACTTGGTGGGGCTACCGTGTCACTTGGTGGGGCTACCGTGTCACTTGGTGGGGATACCATGTCACTTGGTGGGGCTACCATGTCACTTGGTGGGGCTACCATGTCACTTGGTGGGGATGCCATGTCACTTGGTGGGGATACCATGTCACTTGGTGGGGCTACCATGTCACTTGGTGGGGCTACCATGTCACTTGGTGGGGCTACCATGTCACTTGGTGGGGATGCCATGTCACTTGGTGGGGATGCCATGTCACTTGGTGGGGATACCATGTCACTTGGCGGGGATACCATGTCACTTGGTGGGGATACCATGTCACTTGGTGGGGATACCATGTCACTTGGTGGGGATACCATGTCACTTGGTGGGGATGCCATGTCACTTGGTGGGGATACCATGTCACTTGGCGGGGATGCCATGTCACTTGGTGGGGATACCATGTCACTTGGTGGGGATACCATGTCACTTGGCGGGGATACCATGTCACTTGTGTCAGCGGCAGAATGCATAGAAGAGGGAAGCCACGAGACTGACCTCGCCACTTTCCCTCATGAACTCTGAGCGTAACCCAATACTGTGACCTCAAACCCCCACCAACCATAACACACAGTGATCGCCACACCTCAAAGCGATCTTTCGACAGCCCCGACAAATTCTTAGGATTCCACTGCGAAACATACGGTCAGGGGAGCTACATTTTGGCCCTTGCGAGTAACTGACTCAAGGTTAGGTTACTTTGATTTCTCTCATCAATTATTAAAAACCTCCCTTTTCTACCAAAACATTTTTCCTTCTCCATTACTTTTAGCCCCAAGACTAGGGTTGTAAAATGTTCCAACCCTACCCGAGACCGATGCTACAAATATGGAATTCAACATGAACAGGGGTCCTCTTCGTCAGAAACAAAGGCACTGTTTGTAGCTGTGGGTTGTGAATCAACAGTACGGCACAGCATTAACCGCTGGCTATCTACCCTTACATCAACCCCGATACGAGAGATTCTTTGTGTGTCGGAGACGAAGAGAAAAACACAGTGAATCGGATCAATGAAGAGAGAAGCCCGTGGAGTGAGTTCTGCGGTGCGCACCTAGGGTCGATTCTAGGTCCGTCCCAGCAGGCATTGCAGAGAGCCGCGCTGAAAGAAGCGAGAGATCGCGGTTCTCATGAAGGGAGGAATTAACTAGGATTGCCTCGGCTCACCGCTCTCTGAGCCTCTGCCAATTGAAGCTACAGAGGGTATAATAAACTACACGGGCATAATGAGGACTGCTTTAATTTGACCTCAGAATCAAAAGGTTCAGAGGAGAGTTGATTCTCTGACTTGAAATTGTTATTTTCACAGATCAGTTTTCTCGACACCTCCAACAGGTTTATATGTTTTGATGTGAAGGCAGATAGTACATGTGTAGAGTACCTCTTCTTCTTTTACTACAGTTGAATATGAAGCTATAGACCAGGGATCATCAACTAGATTCTACAGTTGAATGTGAAGCTATAGACCAGGGATCATCAACTATATTCTACAGTTGAATGTGAAGCTATAGACCAGGGATCATCAACTATATTCTACAGTTGAATGTGAAGCTATAGGCCAGGGATCATCAACTATATTCTACAGTTGAATGTGAAGCTATAGGCCAGGGATCATCAACTATATTCTACAGTTGAATGTGAAGCTATAGACCAGGGATCATCAACTAGATTCTACAGTTGAATGTGAAGCTATAGACCAGGGATCTACAACTAGATTCTACAGTTTAATATGAAGCTATAGGCCAGGGATCATCAACTAGATTGAGCCGCGGGCAGATTTTTTCTTGAGCGGATGGTCGGGGGGCCGAAACATAATTACAAATAATTTGTAGACTGCAAATTAACCTCAAGAAGCCCAAACAGATATATTGTAAAACATAATCATTTCAAATCTTGCTTACATTTGTATACGATCACATGCATCTCTATTATGAGTGGGAAAACTTGGGAACAGATTTCTTAAATTAAAATCCCTTGGTAGCTGATTTCCTGGTATTTTTATGTCAAAAAATGTAAATGCAAAAAAAATACCCCAAACTTTTTTTTTCTTCATTAAAATGTTTTGCTCAGAAAACTTGGTGGGGGGGGGTACAACGTTTCTATAGACACTGGGGTGTTCTTGACACGACTCTGGGGGAATGGGCTGCACACAATAACACCATTTTCAGCATTACAGAGTGTTTCATTTGAGACCTACCCTAAATCTGATCTAATAACGTGAGCATTGCTTTTTAATTACATTTTTTCGTCTTTGATATGTGTACAACAATATCTCGAGGATCGGTCCATTTCGATTCAGTAGATGTGATATTCTGTAATAAAGTAGTCATTATTGACCCAAATATAACCTTTAAATTGAATTATTTCTGCACCCGAGAGGCACATAAAATGTAAATATAAAGCTGGAATAACTAATTTAAAAAACAAAGATGACAAAAAGAAAGGCATCTGAAAGTTTTCTTTGCGTTCTCTGTGAATCTTTGTTTCGAGAGATAAACTTAAAGCTTTGCCGGGATCAGTCCTGTTTTGCATCAGTCTGTCTGCCTCATCAATGATTTCCTCAAGCAAGGTTGGTAGCCTCCGCTTGAAATCAGCTAGATTAAATTCAAATCCTAGATCAATGTCTGCTATTTCGGTGTGGAAGGAGTGCTAATTCTACTGCGTTAAGAGTGATTGACCTTGTATGATCCAAAGGGATGGCAAAGCTTCATGTAAAATGAAATAAAATGTGGTTTATTTGAAAACCTGACTGAAAAGACTTTCACAGATATTAAATGATATCGGGAATGTTGAGGGAATTGGCACATTACGATCGTTGTCAGTATTGTCGTAGCAACATAATCCTGCAGTAACAGGATTTGAAATTGTAGTCCATAATGTTGCTTGATCGGTGGTTAGGCTTTCAGCTGGACAAAATTAAGCTTGAATGAAAAAGTGCAATACTGTTAATATAACCATGTGTTAGTGCAGGTTTTCAGTGAATTTATGTAAGTCACAAAGCTCATCTGCATTTCCTACAGCACATGAAAATTCTCAGCAACAAAAAGAGAGATCGAATTAAGATCGTACATCTGTACTTGCCTATCATGTGCTTTCAGAGGTACAGATGCCCAGAAATGTATTTGGGTATTCGTAAGAGTGCCTATAATATATATTTAGCAACACATATTATAAACATTAAAAACACTGTTAGACTGGGTTGTGCTTGATGAGGGCATATAACTTACGTTCAAGGCATTCTTGGCAGCTTCTGCCTCTGATCGGCTGTCAAAGCTGACAAACCCCACTGGCTGGAGAGATACAGCAGGCAAGACAAAAAACAGACAGAACAAAGGAAAGAAACAGAGTTTTAGGCATAATACTGATTCCGCACTTCTCTGTCTGAGTGACATATACATGTTTTTCTCTCTCTCTCTCTCTCTCTCTCTCTCTCTCTCTCTCTCTCTCTCTCTCTCTCTCTCTCTCTCTCTCTCTCTCTCTCTCTCTCTCTCTCTCTCTCTCTCTCTCTCTCTCTCTCTCTCTGTTAAAATCATGGTGACAGAGAGAACTAGAGGTCTGCAGTGTGGAGTCCACCAAGAGTTCAACATTCACTAGATGGTGCATAGCTCCCTATGCCCAAATACGGGCAAAGGGGCAGCGAGTGTGTTTGAAAGAAAGAGAAAGAGGGAGAAAGAGGGAGGGAAAAGAGAGGGAGATGAGAACGAGGGAGAGGCAGAAAGAGGAGTTCACTTGTTTGCGAACTCTCCAGGCTTGTCATTTATTGTAGCTGCCAAGCATAAATCCCTGTTCTGTGTTTCATTCACCAAAACATTAGTGCATGTGTTACATTTTCTGTGACTTCACTTTTGTTCAGGGCCAAATGTTTTGGAGAGAGGTGTGAACAAAAGACACAAACATGCAGTACTGGTTTGGTATCAAAAGACACAAACATGCAGTACTGGTTTGGTATCAAAAGACACAAACATGCAGTACTGGTTTGGTATCAAAAGACACAAACATGCAGTACTGGTTTGGTATAGGAAGGTCTCTATGCTGAAAACAATTTTTTGGCTCTGAACACGGGAGACACTTTTTCATAGATTCCTGAACACAAACATCAGAGAGAGAGAGAGAAGAAAAGAGACGTGGAGAGAGAGAGGGAGAGAAAGAGAGAGGGGAGAGACTTGGAGAAGAGAGGGGAAGTAGAGAGAGAGAGAGAGAGAAGCAGATACATGGAGAGGAGAGGGGAAGTAGAGAGAGAGAGAGAGAGAGAGAGAGAGAGAGAGAGAGAGAGAGAGAGAGAGAGAGAGAGAGAGAGAGAGACAGAGAGAGGGAGAGACAGAGAAGAGAGGGGAAGTAGAGAGTTTTTAAACATGATGTTCTCAAGAGGCTAAGCCACAGTGGGCGATGTAGAAAGCTTTCTAGAAAGACAGAGAGAGGGAGAGAGAGAGAGAGAGAGAGAGCGAGACGGCTTGCTATATATGGAGACGGCTGTGTTCTCCGTAGGAATGATTGATTTTCATTAGCACTGTCATTACCATTAGTCAGGAAGGATCAACTCACAGTGCAATGAACACAGAACATGGGAGAGACATTCAAAACAAAGCCTTGAGTCCATTACACTGTATGACAACTACAGAAGCATCATATGACATCTGGCATAAGGCAAACAAGTAAGTCCTCAAAATACTGGCAACTGAAAAGGAAATTAATATGATGTAGGATTCACTTCCACTTAAAGCAAAGACAGCTTTCCGTTTGCCGATACTGTCCATGAGGAATCTCGATGACCATTAACCCGTTTTAATGAATGTGTTATCTCTTTATGGGACACAGTGTCATTTGGCATTAAGTACATTGACGTAAACTAAACTGCCTAGCTCTCCAAGTGGACACACACCAGACGAGCTCATTTTCAGCCACCTCAAAGAGCGAAAAGATACCGTCAGAGACTCAGTATTGTTCCTAGGCCGTCGTTGTAAATAAGAATTTGTTCTTAACTGACTTGCCTAGTTAAACAAAGGTAAAATAATAATAAAATTGTCAAAACCTTCGCTTTGACCCAACACATTTCTTTCCATCTCCTTTCCCCTTGAACATCCCACAAGAGTGTCTGCAAGCACGCTATCTGAGAGCCAACGACATGACATAATAGACAGGTAAGGAACTACATAAATGTAAAATTAGAATACACACTTTCATATTCTCATGCCTTAGCAATTCATGCAACATGTACTCATAATAACAGCTACACCACAGTCCTCCATTTTGTTACATCGCTGAAGCTGGAGACTTATATTTCCCTCACTAACTTTAAACAGCAGCTATCTGAGCAGCTCACTGATCGCTGCAGCTGTACATAGCCCATCTGTAAATAGCCCATCCAATCTACCTACCTCATCCCCATATTGTTTTTATTTACTTTTCTGCTCTTTTGCACACCAGTATTTCTACTTGCACATCATCATCTGCTCATCTATCACTCCATTGTTAATTTGCTAAACTGTAATTACTTCGTTACTATGGCCTATTTATTGCCTTACCTCCTCACGCCATTTGCACACATTGTATATAGACCTTCTTTTTTTTCTATTGTGTTATTGACTGTACGCTTGTTTATTCCATGTGTAACTCTGTGTTGTTGTTTGTGTCGGACTGCTTTGCTTTATTCTTGGCCAGGTCGCAGTTGTAAATGAGAACTTGTTCTCAACTAACCTACCTGGTTAAATAAAGGTAAAATAAAAGAATTACAAATTAAAAAATAAAATAAAAATACAGTTGCTTACTGTTACAATTGCAGGTCCTGATCCTAAAACCAGTTCAAATCAAATCTATTTAAATTCAACAGATGTAGACCTTACCGTGAAATGCTTACTTACAAGCCCTTAACTAAAAATCCAGTTCAAGAAATAGAGTTAAGAAAATACTTACTAAATACTTACTAAAGTTATTATTATTATTATTAAATAAAATCTAAAAGTAACACATGGAAATTACATAAAAATAACGAGGCTATATACAGGCGGTACCGCTACTGAGTCAATGTGCGTTGGCACAGGTTAGTTGAGGTCATTTGTAAAGTGACTATGCATAGATAATAAACAGCGAGTAGCAGCAGTGTGAAAACAAAGTATGTGTGTGTGTGTGTGGGGGGGGGTAGGTAAATGTAAATAGTCCGGGTGGCCATTTGATTAATTTTTCAGCAGTCATGGCTTGGAGGTAGAATCTGTTAAGGAGCCTTTTGGTCCTAGACTTGGCGTTCCGGTACCGCTTGCCGTGCGGTAGCAGAGAGAACAGTCTATGACTTGGGTGACTGGAGTCTTTGACAATTTTTTGGGGCTTCCTCTGACACCTCCTAGTATATAGGTCCTGGATGGCAGGAAGCTTGGACCCAGTGAAGTACTGGGCAGTACACACTACCCTCTGTAGCGCCTTACGGTCAGATGCCGAGCAGTTGCAATACCAGTCAGGATGCTCTCGATGGTGCAGCTGTAGAACATTTTGAGGATCTGTGGACCCATGCCAAATCTTTTCAGTCTCTTGAGGGGGAAAATGTGTTGTCATGCTCACTTCACAACTGTCTTGGTGTGTTTAGACCATGATAGTTGGTTGGTGATGTGAAACTCTCAACCTTCTCCAGTTCAGCCCAGTCAATGTTAATGGGGCCTGTTTGGCCCTTCCTTCCTATAGTCCTATAGTCTTTGTCTTGCTCACATCGAGGGAGAGGTTGTTGTCCTGGCACCACATTGCCAGGTCTCTGACTGTCTCATTGTTGTCGGTGATCAGGCCTACCACTGTTGTGTCGTCAGCAAACTTAATGATGGTGTTGGAATCATGCTTGGCCACGCAGTCGTGGGTCAACAGAGAGTACAGGAGGGGACTAAGCACACACCCCTGAGGGGCCCCAGTGTTGAGGATCAGCGTGGCAAATGTGTTGTTGCCTACCCTTACTACCTGGGGGCGTCCCGTCAGGAAGTCCAGGATCCAGTTGCAGAGGGAGGTGTTTAGTCCCAGGGTCCTTAGCTTAGTGATGAGCTTTGTGGTGTTGAAAACGGAGCTGTAGTCAATGGACAGCATTCTTGTCTAAACTACACTGAAACAGCCTGCTGAGGGACTGAGTCATGTCTAAACTACACTGAAACAGCCCGCTGAGGGACTGAGTCATGTCTAAACTACACTGAAACAGCCTGCTGAGGGACTGAGTCATGTCTAAACTACACTGAAACAGCCTGCTGAGGGACTGAGTCATGTGTTCAGTACACTGAAACAGCCTGCTGAGGGACTGAGCCATGTGTTCACTCATTTGTTACACCGTGTGAAAAAAGGAGGTATTTTTTGCTTACCTGTTTGGAGGTGAGTTTTATCAATGATCCCTCATAACCCTAAAACAAAGACCAAGACAAATTGTTAGCATAAACAGCAAGAACATGTATAAGTATATACTATTTGATGCCATGATAGTATTCAACATGACAGTATATACTCTATTTTATGCCATGATAGTATTCAGCATGACAGTATATACTCTATTTTATGCCATAATAGTATTCAACATGACAGTATATACTCTATTTTAGCCATGATAGTATTCAACATGACAGTATATACTCTATTTTATGCTATGATAGTATTCAACATGACAGTATATACTCTATTTTAGCCATAATAGTATTCAGCATGACAGTATATACTCTATTTTATGCCATAATAGTATTCAACATGACAGTATATACTCTATTTTAGCCATGATAGTATTCAACATGACAGTATATACTCTATTTTAGCCATGATAGTATTCAACATGACAGTATATACTCTATTTTATGCCATGATAGTATTCAACATGACAGTATATACTCTATTTTATGCCATGATAGTATTCAACATGACAGTATATACTCTATTTTATGCCATGATAGTATTCAACATGACAGTATATACTCTATTTTAGCCATGATAGTATTCAACATGACAGTATATACTCTATTTTATGCCATAATAGTATTCAACATGACAGTATATACTCTATTTTAGCCATGATAGTATTCAACATGACCGTATATACTCTATTTTATGCCATGATAGTATTCAACATGACAGTATATACTCTATTTTAGCTATAATAGTATTCAACATGACAGTATATACTCTATTTTATGCCATAATAGTATTCAACATGACAGTATATACTCTATTTTATGCCATAATACTATTCAACATGACAGTATATACTCTATTTTAGCCATGATAGTATTCAACATGACAGTATATACTCTATTTTATGCCATAATAGTATTCAACATGACAGTATATACTCTATTTTATGCCATAATAGTATTCAACATGACAGTATATACTATTTGATGCTATGATAGTATTCAACATGACAGTATATACTCTATTTTAGCTATAATAGTATTCAACATGACAGTATATACTCTATTTTATGCCATAATAGTATTCAACATGACAGTATATACTCTATTTTATGCCATAATACTATTCAACATGACAGTATATACTCTATTTTAGCCATAATAGTATTCAACATGACAGTATATACTCTATTTTATGCCATAATAGTATTCAACATGACAGTATATACTATTTGATGCTATGATAGTATTCAACATGACAGTATATACTCTATTTTAGCCATGATAGTATTCAACATGACAGTATATACTCTATTTTATGCTATGATAGTATTCAACATGACAGTATATACTCTATTTTAGCCATAATAGTATTCAGCATGACAGTATATACTCTATTTTATGCCATAATAGTATTCAACATGACAGTATATACTCTATTTTAGCCATGATAGTATTCAACATGACAGTATATACTCTATTTTAGCCATGATAGTATTCAACATGACAGTATATACTCTATTTTATGCCATGATAGTATTCAACATGACAGTATATACTCTATTTTATGCCATGATAGTATTCAACATGACAGTATATACTCTATTTTATGCCATGATAGTATTCAACATGACAGTATATACTCTATTTTAGCCATGATAGTATTCAACATGACCGTATATACTCTATTTTATGCCATGATAGTATTCAACATGACAGTATATACTCTATTTTAGCTATAATAGTATTCAACATGACAGTATATACTCTATTTTATGCCATAATAGTATTCAACATGACAGTATATACTCTATTTTATGCCATAATACTATTCAACATGACAGTATATACTCTATTTTAGCCATGATAGTATTCAACATGACAGTATATACTCTATTTTATGCCATAATAGTATTCAACATGACAGTATATACTCTATTTTATGCCATAATAGTATTCAACATGACAGTATATACTATTTGATGCTATGATAGTATTCAACATGACAGTATATACTCTATTTTAGCTATAATAGTATTCAACATGACAGTATATACTCTATTTTATGCCATAATAGTATTCAACATGACAGTATATACTCTATTTTATGCCATAATACTATTCAACATGACAGTATATACTCTATTTTAGCCATAATAGTATTCAACATGACAGTATATACTCTATTTTATGCCATAATAGTATTCAACATGACAGTATATACTATTTGATGCTATGATAGTATTCAACATGACAGTATATACTCTATTTTAGCCATGATAGTATTCAACATGACAGTATATACTCTATTTTAGCCATGATAGTATTCAACATTACAGTATATACTCTATTTTATGCTATGATAGTATTCAACATGACAGTATATACTCTATTTTATGCTATGATAGTATTCAACATGACAGTATATACTCTATTTTAGCCATAATAGTATTCAACATGACAGTATATACTCTATTTTATGCCATAATAGTATTCAACATGACAGTATATACTATTTGATGCTATGATAGTATTCAACATGACAGTATATACTCTATTTTAGCCATGATAGTATTCAACATGACAGTATATACTCTATTTTAGCCATGATAGTATTCAACATGACAGTATATACTCTATTTTATGCTATGATAGTATTCAACATGACAGTATATACTCTATTTTATGCCATAATAGTATTCAACATGACAGTATATACTCTATTTTATGCCATAATAGTATTCAACATGACAGTATATACTCTATTTTATGCCATGATAGTATTCAACATGACAGTATATACTCTATTTTAGCCATGATAGTATTCAACATGACAGTATATACTCTATTTTATGCCATAATAGTATTCAACATGACAGTATATACTCTATTTTAGCCATGATAGTATTCAACATGACCGTATATACTCTATTTTATGCTATGATAGTATTCAACATGACAGTATATACTCTATTTTAGCCATAATAGTATTCAACATGACAGTATATACTCTATTTTATGCCATAATAGTATTCAACATGACAGTATATACTATTTGATGCTATGATAGTATTCAACATGACAGTATATACTATTTGATGCTATGATAGTATTCAACATGACAGTATATACTCTATTTTATGCTATGATAGTATTCAACATGACAGTATATACTCTATTTTAGCCATAATAGTATTCAACATGACAGTATATACTCTATTTTATGCCATGATAGTATTCAACATGACAGTATATACTCTATTTTATGCCATAATAGTGTTCAACATGACAGTATATACTATTTGATGCTATGATAGTATTCAACATGACAGTATATACTCTATTTTAGCCATAATAGTATTCAACATGACAGTATATACTCTATTTTAGCCATAATAGTATTCAACATGACAGTATATACTATTTTATGCTATGATAGTATTCAACATGACAGTATATACTCTATTTTATGCTATGATAGTATTCAACATGACAGTATATACTCTATTTTATGCCATAATAGTATTCAACATGACAGTATATACTCTATTTTATGCCATAATAGTATTCAGCATGACAGTATATACTCTATTTTATGCCATAATACTATTCAACATGACAGTATATACTCTATTTTAGCTATAATAGTATTCAACATGACAGTATATACTATTTGATGCTATGATAGTATTCAACATGACAGTATATACTCTATTTTATGCCATGATAGTATTCAACATGACAGTATATACTCTATTTTAGCCATAATAGTATTCAACATGACAGTATATACTCTATTTTATGCCATGATAGTATTCAACATGACAGTATATACTCTATTTTATGCCATAATAGTGTTCAACATGACAGTATATACTATTTGATGCTATGATAGTATTCAACATGACAGTATATACTCTATTTTAGCCATAATAGTATTCAACATGACAGTATATACTCTATTTTAGCCATAATAGTATTCAACATGACAGTATATACTATTTTATGCTATGATAGTATTCAACATGACAGTATATACTCTATTTTATGCTATGATAGTATTCAACATGACAGTATATACTCTATTTTATGCCATAATAGTATTCAACATGACAGTATATACTCTATTTTATGCCATAATAGTATTCAGCATGACAGTATATACTCTATTTTATGCCATAATACTATTCAACATGACAGTATATACTCTATTTTAGCCATGATAGTATTCAACATGACAGTATATACTCTATTTTATGCTATGATAGTATTCAACATGACAGTATATACTCTCTTTTAGCCATGATAGTATTCAACATGACAGTATATACTCTATTTTAGCCATAATAGTATTCAACATGACAGTATATACTATTTGATGCTATGATAGTATTCAACATGACAGTATATACTATTTGATGCCATAATAGTATTCAACATGACAGTATATACTATTTGATGCTATGATAGTATTCAACATGACAGTATATACTATTTGATGCTATGATAGTATTCAACATGACAGTATATACTATTTGATGCCATGATAGTATTCAACATGACAGTATATACTCTATTTTAGCCATGATAGTATTCAACATGACAGTATATACTATTTTAGCTATAATAGTATTCAACATGACAGTATATACTCTATTTTAGCCATGATAGTATTCAACATGACAGTATATACTCTATTTTAGCCATAATAGTATTCAACATGACAGTATATACTCTATTTTAGCCATAATAGTATTCAACATGACAGTATATACTCTATTTTATGCCATAATAGTATTCAACATGACAGTATATACTCTATTTTAGCCATGATAGTATTCAACATGACAGTATATACTATTTTAGCTATAATAGTATTCAACATGACAGTATATACTATTTTAGCTATAATAGTATTCAACATGACAGTATATACTCTATTTTAGCCATAATAGTATTCAACATGACAGTATATACTCTATTTTATGCCATGATAGTATTCAACATGACAGTATATACTCTATTTTATGCCATGATAGTATTCAACATGACAGTATATACTCTATTTTATGCCATGATAGTATTCAACATGACAGTATATACTCTATTTTATGCTATGATAGTATTCAACATGACAGTATATACTCTATTTTATGCCATAATAGTATTCAACATGACAGTATATACTCTATTTTATGCCATAATAGTATTCAACATGACAGTATATACTATTTGATGCCATGATAGTATTCAACATGACAGTATATACTCTATTTTAGCCATGATAGTATTCAACATGACAGTATATACTATTTTAGCTATAATAGTATTCAACATGACAGTATATACTCTATTTTAGCCATGATAGTATTCAACATGACAGTATATACTCTATTTTAGCCATAATAGTATTCAACATGACAGTATATACTCTATTTTAGCCATAATAGTATTCAACATGACAGTATATACTCTATTTTATGCCATAATAGTATTCAACATGACAGTATATACTCTATTTTAGCCATGATAGTATTCAACATGACAGTATATACTATTTTAGCTATAATAGTATTCAACATGACAGTATATACTATTTTAGCTATAATAGTATTCAACATGACAGTATATACTCTATTTTAGCCATAATAGTATTCAACATGACATTATATACTCTATTTTATGCCATGATAGTATTCAACATGACAGTATATACTCTATTTTATGCCATGATAGTATTCAACATGACAGTATATACTCTATTTTATGCCATGATAGTATTCAACATGACAGTATATACTCTATTTTATGCTATGATAGTATTCAACATGACAGTATATACTCTATTTTATGCCATAATAGTATTCAACATGACAGTATATACTCTATTTTATGCCATAATAGTATTCAACATGACAGTATATACTCTATTTTATGCCATGATAGTATTCAACATGACAGTATATACTCTATTTTAGCCATGATAGTATTCAACATGACAGTATATACTCTATTTTATGCCATAATAGTATTCAACATGACAGTATATACTCTATTTTAGCCATGATAGTATTCAACATGACAGTATATACTCTATTTTAGCCATAATAGTATTCAACATGACAGTATATACTCTATTTTAGCCATAATAGTATTCAACATGACAGTATATACTCTATTTTATGCCATAATAGTATTCAACATGACAGTATATACTCTATTTTAGCCATGATAGTATTCAACATGACAGTATATACTATTTTAGCTATAATAGTATTCAACATGACAGTATATACTATTTTAGCTATAATAGTATTCAACATGACAGTATATACTCTATTTTAGCCATAATAGTATTCAACATGACATTATATACTCTATTTTATGCCATGATAGTATTCAACATGACAGTATATACTCTATTTTATGCCATGATAGTATTCAACATGACAGTATATACTCTATTTTATGCCATGATAGTATTCAACATGACAGTATATACTCTATTTTATGCTATGATAGTATTCAACATGACAGTATATACTCTATTTTATGCCATAATAGTATTCAACATGACAGTATATACTCTATTTTATGCCATAATAGTATTCAACATGACAGTATATACTCTATTTTATGCCATGATAGTATTCAACATGACAGTATATACTCTATTTTAGCCATGATAGTATTCAACATGACAGTATATACTCTATTTTATGCCATAATAGTATTCAACATGACAGTATATACTCTATTTTAGCCATGATAGTATTCAACATGACCGTATATACTCTATTTTATGCTATGATAGTATTCAACATGACAGTATATACTCTATTTTAGCCATAATAGTATTCAACATGACAGTATATACTCTATTTTATGCCATAATAGTATTCAACATGACAGTATATACTATTTGATGCTATGATAGTATTCAACATGACCGTATATACTCTATTTTATGCCATGATAGTATTCAACATGACAGTATATACTCTATTTTAGCTATAATAGTATTCAACATGACAGTATATACTCTATTTTAGCCATAATAGTATTCAACATGACAGTATATACTCTATTTTATGCCATGACAGTATTCAACATGACAGTATATACTCTATTTTAGCCATGACAGTATTCAACATGACAGTATATACTCTATTTTATGCCATTATAGTATTCAACATGACAGTATATACTCTATTTTAGCCATGACAGTATTCAACATGACAGTATATACTCTATTTTATGCCATTATAGTATTCAACATGACAGTATATACTCTATTTTATGCTATGATAGTATTCAACATGACAGTATATACTCTATTTTAGCCATGACAGTATTCAACATGACAGTATATACTCTATTTTATGCCATTATAGTATTCAACATGACAGTATATACTCTATTTGATGCCATGATAGTATTCAACATGACAGTATATACTCTATTTTAGCCATGACAGTATTCAACATGACAGTATATACTCTATTTTATGCCATTATAGTATTCAACATGACAGTATATACTCTATTTTATGCTATGATAGTATTCAACATGACAGTATATACTCTATTTTATGCCATAATAGTGTTCTCTATTTTAGCCATAATAGTATTCAACATGACAGTATATACTCTATTTTATGCCATAATAGTATTCAACATGACAGTATATACTCTATTTTATGCCATAATAGTATTCAACATGACAGTATATACTCTATTTTATGCCATAATAGTATTCAACATGACAGTATATACTATTTGATTGCCATGATAGTATTCAACATGACAGTATATACTCTATTTTAGCCATGATAGTATTCAACATGACAGTATATACTTATTTTAGCTATAATAGTATTCAACATGACAGTATATACTCTATTTTATGCCATGATTAGTATTCAACATGACAGTATATACTCTATTGTAGCCATAGATAGTATTCAACATGACAGTATATACTCTATTTTAGCCATAATAGTATTCAACATGACAGTATATACTCTATTTTATGCCATAATAGTATTCAACTGAACAGTCATATACGCTATTTTAGCCGATAGTATTCACATGACAGTATATACTAGTTGAGCCATGATAGTATTCAAACATGACAGTATATACTATTTTAGCTATAATAGTATTCAACATGACAGTATATACTATTTTAGCTAATAGATTTCAACATTGACAGTATATACTCTAATTTTATGCCCACTATAGTATTCAAACATGACATTATATACTTTTTATGCCATGATAGTATTCAAACATTGACATTATATACTCTATTTTATGCCATGATAGTATTCAACATGACAGTATATACTCTATTTTATGCCATGATAGTATTCAACATGACAGTATATACTCTATTTTATGCCTATGATAGTATTCAACATGACAGTATATACTCTCTATTTATGCATGATAGTATTCAACATGACAGTATATACTCTATTTATGCATAATAGTATTCAACAGTGACAGTATATACTCTATTTAGCCATAATAGTATTCACATGACAGTATATACTATTTATGCTATGATAGTATTCAACATGACAGTATATACTCTATTTTATGCTATGATAGTATTCAACATGACAGTATATACTCTATTTTATGCCATAATAGTATTCAACATGACAGTATATACTCTATTTTATGCCATAATAGTATTCAGCATGACAGTATATACTCTATTTTATGCCATAATACTATTCAACATGACAGTATATACTCTATTTTAGCCATGATAGTATTCAACATGACAGTATATACTCTATTTTATGCTATGATAGTATTCAACATGACAGTATATACTCTCTTTTAGCCATGATAGTATTCAACATGACAGTATATACTCTATTTTAGCCATAATAGTATTCAACATGACAGTATATACTATTTGATGCTATGATAGTATTCAACATGACAGTATATACTATTTGATGCTATGATAGTATTCAACATGACAGTATATACTATTTGATGCCATAATAGTATTCAACATGACAGTATATACTATTTGATGCTATGATAGTATTCAACATGACAGTATATACTATTTGATGCTATGATAGTATTCAACATGACAGTATGTACTATTTGATGCCATGATAGTATTCAACATGACAGTATATACTCTATTTTAGCCATGATAGTATTCAACATGACAGTATATACTATTTTAGCTATAATAGTATTCAACATGACAGTATATACTCTATTTTAGCCATGATAGTATTCAACATGACAGTATATACTCTATTTTAGCCATAATAGTATTCAACATGACAGTATATACTCTATTTTAGCCATAATAGTATTCAACATGACAGTATATACTCTATTTTATGCCATAATAGTATTCAACATGACAGTATATACTCTATTTTAGCCATGATAGTATTCAACATGACAGTATATACTATTTAGCTATAATAGTATTCAACATGACAGTATATACTATTTTAGCTATAATAGTATTCAACATGACAGTATATACTCTATTTTAGCCATAATAGTATTCAACATGACAGTATATACTCTATTTTATGCCATGATAGTATTCAACATGACAGTATATACTCTATTTTATGCCATGATAGTATTCAACATGACAGTATATACTCTATTTTAGCCATGATAGTATTCAACATGACAGTATATACTCTATTTTATGCCATAATAGTATTCAACATGACAGTATATACTCTATTTTAGCCATGATAGTATTCAACATGACCGTATATACTCTATTTTATGCTATGATAGTATTCAACATGACAGTATATACTCTATTTTAGCCATAATAGTATTCAACATGACACTATATACTCTATTTTATGCCATAATAGTATTCAACATGACAGTATATACTATTTGATGCTATGATAGTATTCAACATAACAGTATATACTATTTGATGCTATGATAGTATTCAACATGACAGTATATACTCTATTTTATGCTATGATAGTATTCAACATGACAGTATATACTCTATTTTATGCCATAATAGTATTCAGCATGACAGTATATACTCTCTTTTAGCCATGATAGTATTCAACATGACAGTATATACTCTATTTTAGCCATAATAGTATTCAACATGACAGTATATACTCTATTTTATGCCATGATAGTATTCAACATGACAGTATATACTCTATTTTATGCCATAATAGTGTTCAACATGACAGTATATACTATTTGATGCTATGATAGTATTCAACATGACAGTATATACTCTATTTTAGCCATAATAGTATTCAACATGACAGTATATACTCTATTTTAGCCATAATAGTATTCAACATGACAGTATATACTATTTTATGCTATGATAGTATTCAACATGACAGTATATACTCTATTTTATGCTATGATAGTATTCAACATGACAGTATATACTCTATTTTATGCCATAATAGTATTCAACATGACAGTATATACTCTATTTTATGCCATAATAGTATTCAGCATGACAGTATATACTCTATTTTATGCCATAATACTATTCAACATGACAGTATATACTCTATTTTAGCTATAATAGTATTCAACATGACAGTATATACTATTTGATGCTATGATAGTATTCAACATGACAGTATATATTCTATTTTATGCCATGATAGTATTCAACATGACAGTATATACTCTATTTTAGCCATTATAGTATTCAACATGACAGTATATACTCTATTTTAGCCATGATAGTATTCAACATGACAGTATATACTCTATTTTATGCCATAATAGTATTCAACATGACAGTATATACTATTTGATGTTATGATAGTATTCAACATGACAGTATATACTCTATTTTAGCCATAATACTATTCAACATGACAGTATATACTCTATTTTAGCCATAATAGTATTCAACATGACAGTATATACTCTATTTTATGCCATAATAGTATTCAACATGACAGTATATACTATTTGATGCTATGATAGTATTCAACATGACAGTATATACTCTATTTTAGCCATGATAGTATTCAACATGACAGTATATACTCTATTTTAGCCATGACAGTATTCAACATGACAGTATATACTCTATTTTATGCTATGATAGTATTCAACATGACAGTATATACTCTATTTTAGCCATAATAGTATTCAACATGACAGTATATACTCTATTTTATGCCATAATAGTATTCAACATGACAGTATATACTATTTGATGCTATGATAGTATTCAACATGACAGTATATACTCTATTTTAGCCATGATAGTATTCAACATGACAGTATATACTCTATTTTAGCCATGATAGTATTCAACATGACAGTATATACTCTATTTTATGCTATGATAGTATTCAACATGACAGTATATACTCTATTTTATGCTATGATAGTATTCAACATGACAGTATATACTCTATTTTAGCCATAATAGTATTCAACATGACAGTATATACTCTATTTTATGCCATAATAGTATTCAACATGACAGTATATACTATTTGATGCTATGATAGTATTCAACATGACAGTATATACTCTATTTTAGCCATGATAGTATTCAACATGACAGTATATACTCTATTTTAGCCATGATAGTATTCAACATGACAGTATATACTCTATTTTATGCTATGATAGTATTCAACATGACAGTATATACTCTATTTTATGCTATGATAGTATTCAACATGACAGTATATACTCTCTTTTATGCTATGATAGTATTCAACATGACAGTATATACTCTATTTTATGCTATGATAGTATTCAACATGACAGTATATACTCTCTTTTATGCTATGATAGTATTCAACATGACAGTATATACTCTATTTTAGCCATAATAGTATTCAACATGACAGTATATACTCTATTTTATGCCATAATAGTGTTCAACATGACAGTATATACTATTTGATGCTATGATAGTATTCAACATGACAGTATATACTCTATTTTAGCCATGCTAGTATTCAACATGACAGTATATACTCTATTTTAGCCATGATAGTATTCAACATGACAGTATATACTCTATTTTATGCCATTATAGTATTCAACATGACAGTATATACTCTATTTTATGCCATGATAGTATTCAACATGACAGTATATACTCTATTTTAGCCATAATACTATTCAACATGACAGTATATACTCTATTTTAGCCATGATAGTATTCAACATGACAGTATATACTCTATTTTATGCCATAATACTATTCAACATGACAGTATATACTATTTGATGCTATGATAGTATTCAACATGACAGTATATACTCTATTTTAGCCATGATAGTATTCAACATGACAGTATATACTCTATTTTAGCCATGATAGTATTCAACATGACAGTATATACTCTATTTTATGCCATAATAGTATTCAACATGACAGTATATACTCTATTTTAGCCATGATAGTATTCAACATGACAGTATATACTCTATTTTAGCCATAATAGTATTCAACATGACAGTATATACTCTATTTTAGCCATGATAGTATTCAACATGACAGTATATACTCTATCTTATGCCATGATAGTATTCAACACGACAATGATGGTTCTTCTCGTAAAAAACAAAAAGATGTCAATGTAACATTAATTTGTTTTGACATATGGTGTCAATAAAAACATTGTAAATGTATTATATGTTTATTCATTTACATATTTTGGCGCAAGGTCTCATAAATGCCTAAGCGTGTTAGTGTTTCTGGTCGTCGGTTAGTCGTGAAAAAAAAAACATATGTTGAGGCCCCCTTGAAAATGTACCCGATTAGCCAAAATGTACTGCTTTTTTAAACACTTACATGATATACCCTTTCAATGTACATACCCAATGCATGACCTAAGCGCTGTATCAGATGGAGCTGTGGTGTTATTACACTAGGTAGCAACATGCATAGTTCCTGTGCCATGAAAATGCTTGATTATGTTCTGTAACTACACTGACAATGTGTTATTCTCTCAAAACGACTATTGTTTTTGGAGACACCTGGTATTTCCCCCCCCCATGATTACAGGTTTAGTTTCGATTGTATTCCAGGTTGAGGAATGCAGGTAGTTTTCCATTGCCATTTATTTCCTCATCGCTAATGGAGGCCTGTTGACGGTTGCCTGTTTGAACAGAGGCCTTATCAATTGTTTCATATCATCCATTTTAATGCGTACGCACCTTAAATGGTCTGAACAGGAGATACAGCTCTCGCGGCTTTATATCCAGAGGTAGTCCGCTGACAAATAATGTGCGGACCTAAAGAGGAGGAGAAGAGGAGGAGAGATGGAAAGAAAGAGAGAGAGAGAGAGAGAGAGAGAGAGAGAGAGAGAGAGAGAGAGAGAGAGAGAGAGAGAGAGAGAGAGAGAGACAGACGTTCATGTATTTTTCATTAACCTTCAGTAATTATAAATAGCTACCGTACCTGACAGATGAGGTAGGACATTGAAACAGAGAAAATGGAGTCTGAAATGGTCTGATAAGCTCAGTAATTCACTAACTTACGTATCGGGAACAAGTATGTGAAATACACTTGAAGCCAAGGTAAAACCTTTGAAATATAATACACACAACCTATATAAGCATAATTTAACTCCATCACCCCTCCCTCCCTCCACAACGTACACTTTCCTTTGTAAGCGTACTACGTTTCTCTATGTAATCTACGGCCCACTGAGTTTTATGGCCGTCCTCCCCGGCAGTTTTTTACCTTCTGTTTTACGTTTGAACTTTTCAACTTGGGAGATGTGAACAAGAGGAGAAAGTGCTGCATTATGATGTCAGATTAGAATGACATGAAGAATTCTGATCCTGGTTCTTTCTGCAAAGTGGGTGAACTGTGAAAAAAAAACGACATGAGAATGATGACTACTGTTGAGGCTTCTTTCTCACACAGTGATGCTCTGGGAATTGATAGGCTCAAAGATAGGTTCAGGAACGGGATTGGTTACAGCACACAGGAAGTAACCCGGCGGGTAAAACTGGTTGCAATGACGTCATGGTCTTTTTTAGTAACCAGAAAAATACATTGCCGTCATGTCATCATGAAAAAGACGTATTTACCTGGTTGTAAACAGAGATTTTGTAATTTGTCATATGACCTCTTGTTAAACAGAAAACCACTTTACAACCAGAAAGTGATGTCAGTAAAACAAATTTAGGGGTGGCTGAGTGGAAACATATAGAATAAGGAGGGTTTTAGTAAAGCTTAGCAGGGATAGGATATCTATGATCTTTAAACTCTTGTTGACTGTGCAGTGAATTGAAACCAGTGCTCTTCATTGGTACAATGACGAAGGACATGAAGGTGAAGAATTGTGTCCCTACAAGGGGAAGAATAGGGGGTTAATATATTCAACTAGCAAAGTAAAATGTTCGTTTTTTTTGTCTTCAATGTCCAAGCTAAGAACGCACATACATTTTGTCCAGTGTCAACAAATGTGCAATTTAACCTTTACTTAACTAGGCTTAATGCTTACTATGTATACTACATCATTGATATCCCTGATGAATTTGCTAGAAAAGACAACTTTTCAAATTAAAATTATTATTTTATTTTTTATTTTTTTTGCAACCGCCGGACGCATTTACTAAGACAACCACATGCCACATTATATCAGTTTGCGGGCTGAATTCGGCACGCAGGCCTTTAGTTTAAGACCCGGGATTCGAAGTTAAAGCTGTCTAAGTAGATCTGAATTTAGCCATGTAGAAATTCAGAGGAGTGTGGATTTCACAACTCACCATTTAGCACAACAGGAACTGAACAGATGAAGCGATAAAACATCCATCCAAAGCAACGTGAAACCCTAAGCCGATGCCAAAACTGCACCGAAACAAACAGAGAAGCCTAGCAACTCCAGAGCTGGCAAGCCGAACCGCCAGCTGGCTAATTCAACCTCGATGACTTTCTCACCTTAGCCTTTATCTTATCTGAGCCAAGCCAACTCCACAGATCTGTCACTGGTGTCTGTCAACGGCAGGTTGTGTGTCATAGCCGCACTACAACATCAAGGCAGTTGCTGACAGTCAGTAAGGACTGTAAAACAATGAGTGAAAAAGTAGAAGAGTAAAGAAGAAAAATGAAAAAAATATAAGGGTAGGTGAGATCCGATTAAAAGTCTACTCAGGTGCCTAATTACTGTGGTGAGGTAAAACTGAGAGTTCAGCACATTTTCAAGACAATCCAAAAGTTCAGTTGAATTATTTGATCCTTTCATCTAACTTGTTTCGGGGTGACAATTTATGGTCTTTTATCATGTGTTCGTTCTCATCAACTGAGAAAGGTTACTGAACTGTCCTGCTCTGGGTTTAATCCCTAACAACTCCATTATTAGGTTACTGAACTGTCCTGCTCTGGGTTTAATCCCTAACAACTTCATTATTAGGTTAATGAACTGTCCTGCTCTGGGTTTAATCCCTAACAACTCCATTACTAGGTTACTGAACTGTCCTGCTGTGGGTTTAATCCCTAACAACTTCATTATTAGGTTACTGAACTGTCCTGCTCTGGGTTTAAACCCTAACAACTCTATTACTAGGTTACTGAACTGTCCTGCTGTGGGTTTAATCCCTAACAACTCCATTATTAGGTTACTGAACTGTCCTGCTCTGGGTTTAATCCCTAACAACTCCATTACTAGGTTACTGAACTGTCCTGCTGTGGGTTTAATCCCTAACAACTTCATTATTAGGTTACTGAACTGTCCTGCTCTGGGTTTAATCCCTAACAACTTCATTATTAGGTTACTGAACTGTCCTGCTCTGGGTTTAATCCCTAACAACTCCATTATTAGGTTACTGAACTGTCCTGCTCTGGGTTTAATCCCTAACAACTTCATTATTAGGTTACTGAACTGTCCTGCTGTGGGTTTAATCCCTAACAACTTCATTATTAGGTTACTGAACTGGCCTGCTGTGGGTTTAAACCCTAACAACTCCATTACTAGGTTACTGAACTGTCCTGCTGTGGGTTTAAACCCTAACAACTCCATTACTAGGTTACTGAACTGTCCTGCTGTGGGTTTAAACCCTAACAACTTCATTATTAGGTTACTGAACTGTCCTGCTGTGGGTTTAAACCCTACCAACCCCATTATTAGGCTACTGAACTGTCCTGCTCTGGGTTTAAACCCTAACAACTCCATTATTAGGTTACTGAACTGTCCTGCTGTGGGTTTAAACCCTAACAACTCTATTACTAGGTTACTGAACTGTCCTGCTGTGGGTTTAAACCCTACCAACCCCATTATTAGGCTACTGAACTGTCCTGCTCTGGGTTTAAACCCTAACAACTCATTTATTAGGTTACTGAACTGTCCTGCTGTGGGTTTAATCCCTAACAACTCCATTATTAGGTTACTGAACTGTCCTGCTCTTGGTTTAATCCCTAACAACTCTATTACTAGGTTACTGAACTGTCCTGCTGTGGGTTTAAACCCTAACAACTCCATTACTAGGTTACTGAACTGTCCTGCTCTGGGTTTAATCCCTAACAACTCTATTACTAGGTTACTGAACTGTCCTGCTGTGGGTTTAATCCCTAACAACTCCATTACTAGGTTACTGAACTGTCCTGCTCTGGGTTTAATCCCTAACAACTCCATTACTAGGTTACTGAACTGTCCTGCTGTGGGTTTAAACCCTAACAACTCCTTTATTAGGTTACTGAACTGTCCTGCTCTTGGTTTAATCCCTAACAACTCTATTACTAGGTTACTGAACTGTCCTGCTGTGGGTTTAATCCCTAACAACTCCATTACTAGGTTACTGAACTGTCCTGCTGTGGGTTTAATCCCTAACAACTTCATTATTAGGTTACTGAACTGTCCTGCTCTGGGTTTAATCCCTAACAACTCTATTACTAGGTTACTGAACTGTCCTGCTCTGGGTTTAATCCCTAACAACTCCATTACTAGGTTACTGAACTGTCCTGCTCTGGGTTTAAACCCTAACAACTCCATTACTAGGTTACTGAACTGGCCTGCTGTGGGTTTAATCCCTAACAACTCCATTATTAGGTTACTGAACTGTCCTGCTGTGGGTTTAATCCCTAACAACTTCATTATTAGGTTACTGAACTGTCCTGCTGTGGGTTTAAACCCTAACAACTCCATTACTAGGTTACTGAACTGTCCTGCTCTGGGTTTAAACCCTAACAACTCTATTACTAGGTTACTGAACTGTCCTGCTGTGGGTTTAATCCCTAACAACTCCATTACTAGGTTACTGAACTGTCCTGCTGTGGGTTTAATCCCTAACAACTTCATTATTAGGTTACTGAACTGTCCTGCTCTGGGTTTAATCCCTAACAACTCCATTACTAGGTTACTGAACTGTCCTGCTGTGGGTTTAATCCCTAACAACTTCATTATTAGGTTACTGAACTGTCCTGCTCTGGGTTTAATCCCTAACAACTCTATTACTAGGTTACTGAACTGTCCTGCTCTGGGTTTAATCCCTAACAACTCCATTACTAGGTTACTGAACTGTCCTGCTGTGGGTTTAATCCCTAACAACTTCATTATTAGGTTACTGAACTGGCCTGCTGTGGGTTTAAACCCTAACAACTCCATTACTAGGTTACTGAACTGTCCTGCTGTGGGTTTAAACCCTAACCCGTCTATTATAAGGCTACTGAAACATTCTGGACGTGTCAAGACGAGGACTCCCAACATTGAGTCCACTATACAGACAGAACAATGGGACATTCCTAGCTGAGTTGGACCATGCTCTACTGCACTGAGTTATAAGTATGACGTTAGTTATTGTGTTACATGATATATGCTGGAACATGTGTGGTTTTGTGGTGCGTGCACTGTCGGATGTCAAATGATGGTCAAATGTGTTAACATTTCTCCACACACATCTGCTATCGATTAGTTCTTTTTTCCCCCCAGACTACTATGAAAAGACATGGGTGTAAACAGGTGTCCTACTGTTTCCAGTGAGGTGAGATATTACACTTTTACTATGCAGGTAACTGACTAGAAACCTATAGCTACATTCAACTAGACTCAGTGGTTCTGGAGAATAAAATAAAATATGATGAACGTATGTGACATGCAGGACATATGCAGTGTTTTTTTATATATAGCAAATATCAAATCATTTCTGGGTAGCAAGTAAGTACCTGACTGTAATAGTTTTCCATTAATATTTTTAGCAAAACGCTATTTCTCAGGCAAAATGTTGCTAGGATTGTCTGGGAGTGGTCTAAGTGAGAGAAGGGAAAAATGGAATAGTAGCTGTTTTAGGCAGAGAGGTTTGGAACTCTCTTTGTTATTAGTCTATTAACCAATTTACCGTCTAGTGATGTCACCGGGCAAACCCAAACTCCCGCCAACGCAAACAGGCTGATTAGAAGGTCCTATGTAGATTGTATTTTCAACCAGCAAGTATCAGGCAATAAACACTGTTTCATTTTTATCACAGTGTCCGTATTATCAGCTGTTGTACAATATGATACAAAAAAATACAATATTTTGACTGCACTGGGTATTTAATTGATTTAAGGCATGTTTTAGAACATTCTCCTGAGTCACTGTGAGTTTTCCACCTGCATTCCCATAGTGCTGAGGTGCCATGCTTCTGGCTTGGAATCATTGACCATTTATGGTGCTCTCATGCACACCAACCCGCTGAGCGTACTTCAATCAAAAACAGCAGACCCACCACCAGCCAGCTGAGAACTTCACAAAGTGCACACAGTGCCGTTACCTGGCAACAGTTAGCAAAGCTCGGTGCGCACCGGGCCAAAAAACATCAGATCCTATTAAGGCCACCTTTGCTGTGTGTCCCGTGGGAGGAATGCACCTCTAATCAGCCCTCTATGATGCCATTGCCTGTGAATGAAGTCATCACCTCAACTACGATGGCCAAAGACAACTTATGGGGGTCCCAGTGCAACCTTATGGGGGTCCCAGAGCCACCTTATGGGGGTCCCAGAGCCACCTTATGGGGGTCCCAGAGCCACCTTATGGGGGTCCCAGAGCCACCTTATGGGGGTCCCAGAGCCACCTTATGGGGGTCCCAAAGCCACCTTATGGGGGTCCCAGAGCCACCTTATGGGGGTCCCAGAGCCACATTATGGGGGTCCCAGAGCCACGTTATGGGGGTCCCAGAGCCACCTTATGGGGGTCCCAGAGCCACTACTAGAACAAAGTTATCAACTCCAACTGTAGCTCTAACTGAGGAGACGTCAAACCATTTCCACCCTCACCATTTCCACCCTGACCATTTCCACCCTGACCATTTCCACCCTGATTCTAGAACAAAGTCATCAACTCCAACTGTAGCTCTAACTGAGGAGATGTCAAACCATTTCCACCCTGACCATTTCCACCCTGACCATTTCCACCCTGACCATTTCCACCCTGATTCTAGAACAAAGTCATCAACTCCAACTGTAGCTCTAACTGAGGAGATGTCAAACCATTTCCACCCTGACCATTTCCACCCTGACCATTTCCACCCTGATTCTAGAACAAAGTCATCAACTCCAACTGTAGCTCTAACTGAGGAGATGTCAAACCATTTCCAAAACAATGGCTGTAAGTAACACTTTTCACACAAAATGAAGGCTGTTTTCAGAATCAATAACAACCGAAGCCAAAGTAAACATACTCTAAAAACGTATAACATGATTAGCTATCACTATATTGACGCTTACAGTAAAAGCCATTTCAGTAACAAAACAGTTTGAGTTTGTAGAAAGAGAAAGATATTTCTCAGCCATTATAACGGTTATTAATTCATTAATAATAACTCATTTGTGACAATTGTAAAGAGCTACTGATGAACAGCAAAATAAAGAACCAGATAAATAGATAAAACTTAGATAAATACTTTTATTCTGAGTTAGAAAAATATGGTAGAATTATTAAATTATCTGTCTGATCATAATATTCATAGAATTATATCTATGTCACAATTGATTGTTTCATAAGCAATTATAATATTCATAAATCGATGACTTCTAATGTATGGAATGCATTCTTTCTTGAAGTCAGAGATGCAAGGCGTCAGATAGGTGTTCTGAGTCGAGTTTATGTGCTTTTTTTGACCACCTGTTTCTGTTCAAATGAGAGACATGACCTCGGAGTGTGAGTGGGATGAATATTGTCTGTGTCGGAGCCAAGTTCCATAGATAGAGGACTCAGGTGTGGTAGGTAGAGATCTGGCCCTGGAGTTTGGACTTGGCATTGTGAGGTCTGATTTGTGTGTGTGTGTGTGTGTGTGTGTGTGTGTGTGTGTGTGTGTGTGTGTGTGTGTGTGTGTGTGTGTGTGTGTGTGTGTGTGTGTGTGTGTGTGTGTGTGTGTGTGTGTGTGTGTGTGTGTGTGTGTGTGTGTATTAATACACACGTGTGAATTGGAAAGATTTTTTTGTCACCGTTCTCTGTTATTGTCAGTGTCCTTCATGCTTATAGTTATTTTTATGGTTAAGAGAAACTGAAGGCCTTCTAAGTGTCAAACGACCCAAAATGGATGAATCCATCTAAGGCTGTTGTTAATCCTGCATGAGTCAGGGTGAAAACAAAAGGTCAAGTTCCCCATTCAAGATCAGAGGTCATGATAGGTCAAATACACTAAAACCAAGAAAGGGGTTTGAACCATCGATCACTGCCTCTCAAAGGTCAAAGGTCAATGTTAAAGCAAATGATTGAAGCCAGAACACGTTAAAATGAATTATTGAAGCCAGAAAATGTTAAAACAAATTATTGAAGCCCAAAAAAACGTATAAACAAATGATTGAAGCCAAAGCAAATAAAGAGTTGTCTTTAAGTGTTGTGTTCTCCTTGTCTTCCTCTCATTTAAACTGAACCTCGTCCTAAGCCTTTAGGCTTCTTCATTTCCTGTCAATCAACCCGCCGTTCATCTTGAACCCAGAGACAGCCTGCGAGGGGTCTTTTAACACGTCAAGAGGAAGGATACTTTCACAGACTGTCAAGTAGATTGTCCGTTTTTTGGGCTACATTTACAGCTGCCTCAGTATGCTAAATAGTTATTTCCTCTCCCTGTACACTTCCCCCTCTCTGTGATAAGACCCTCCCCCCTCTATGTGGTAAGACCCTCTCCATAGGCTGACTTAACAGCATTCCAAAGACAATAATTAGGACTGGCTAATTGAGCCTTTCCCACAAATCCCTTTGTTACTGATCACCCAACCTTTATCTTTTCTGTTTTGAAGTCGGTAAAGCATGAGTTAAACTGGACAGGAAACCGAGTACAATCACTTTTGGTTAAGCTTAAAACTTCCAGTTACAGAAAAAAATGACTCTTTAAAAATCAACTATTTTCAAGTGGAGCTGCCCCACCTCCTAAAACAAACCAACTTAACCCCTGATGGTAAGGCACCCACTTAATCCAATGATGGAGAGCCTAACCCTGGTTGGCATGGCTGACATGCTGGCTAAAGATTCATGGCTTTCAGCTGAGCAGTCAGCAGTCAGCCGTCAGCCTCACATGTTCTGCCTCGTCTTTAGGGTTCCCATGAACATAAACGGGTCATCTGTTAAACACTGAGGGTCATCTGTTAAACACTGAGGGTCATCTGTTAAACACTGAGGGTCATCTGTTAAATACTGAGGGTCATCTGTTAAATGTTGAGGGTCATCTGTTAGATACTGAGGGTCATCTGTTAAACACTGAGGGTCATCTGTTAAACACTGAGGGTCATCTGTTAAACACTGAGGGTCATCTGTTAAATACTGAGGGTCATCTGTTAAACACTGAGGGTCATCTGTTAAATACTGAGGGTCATCTGTTAAACACTGAGGGTCATCTGTTAGATACTGAGGGTCATCTGTTAAATGCTGAGGGTCATCTGTTAGATACTGAGGGTCATCTGTTAAATGCTGAGGGTCATCTGTTAAACACTGAGGGTCATCTGTTAAACGCTGAGGGTCATCTGTTAAACACTGAGGGTCATCTGTTAAACACTGAGGGTCATCTGTTAAATGCTGAGGGTCATCTGTTAAATGTTCAGGGTCATCTGTTAAATGCCGAGGGTCATCTGTTAAACACTGAGGGTCATCTGTTAAATGTTGAGGGTCATCTGTTAAATGCTGAGGGTCATCTGTTAAATGTTGAGGGTCATCTGTTAAACAGTCAGAGACATCTGTTAAATGCTGAGGGTCATCTGTTAAATACTGAGGGTCATCTGTTAAACACTGAGGGTCATCTGTTAAACACTGAGGGTCATCTGTTAAACACTGAGGGTCATCTGTTAAATGCTGAGGGTCATCTGTTAAATGCTGAGGGTCATCTGTTAAATGCTGAGGGTCATCTGTTAAACACTGAGGGTCATCTGTTAAATGCTGAGGGTCATCTGTTAAACAGTCAGGGTCATCTGTTAAACGCTGAGGGTCATCTGTTAAACACTGAGGGTCATCTGTTAAATGCTGAGGGTCATCTGTTAAATGCTGAGGGTCGTCTGTTAAATGCTGAGGGTCATCTGTTAAACAGTCAGGGTCATCTGTTAAACGCTGAGGGTCATCTGTTAAACACTGAGGGTCATCTGTTAAACACTGAGGGTCGTCTGTTAAATGCTGAGGGTCATCTGTTAAATGCTGAGGGTCATCTGTTAAACACTGAGGGTCATCTGTTAAATGCTGAGGGTCATCTGTTAAATGCTGAGGGTCATCTGTTAAATGCTGAGGGTCATCTGTTAAATGCTGAGGGTCATCTGTTAAATGCTGAGGGTCATCTGTTAAACACTGAGGGTCATCTGTTAAACACTGAGGGTCATCTGTTAAATGCTGAGGGTCGTCTGTTAAATGCTGAGGGTCATCTGTTAAACAGTCAGGGTCATCTGTTAAACGCTGAGGGTCATCTGTTAAACACTGAGGGTCATCTGTTAAATGCTGAGGGTCATCTGTTAAATGCTGAGGGTCGTCTGTTAAATGCTGAGGGTCATCTGTTAAACAGTCAGGGTCATCTGTTAAACGCTGAGGGTCATCTGTTAAACACTGAGGGTCATCTGTTAAATGCTGAGGGTCGTCTGTTAAATGCTGAGGGTCATCTGTTAAATGCTGAGGGTCGTCTGTTAAATGCTGAGGGTCATCTGTTAAACAGTCAGGGTCATCTGTTAAACGCTGAGGGTCATCTGTTAAACACTGAGGGTCATCTGTTAAATGTTGAGGGTCATCTGTTAAACGCTGAGGGTCATCTGTTAAACAGTCAGGGTCATCTGTTAAACACTGAGGGTCATCTGTTAAATGCTGAGGGTCATCTGTTAAACGCTGAGGGTCATCTGTTAAACACTGAGGGTCATCTGTTAAACACTGAGGGTCATCTGTTAAGCTGAGGGTCATCTGTTAAACACTGAGGGTCATCTGTTAAAGAGAGAGACACTAAGATGGTGGTTGGTAGTTGAATGAGAGAGATACTTAGAGGATGGTTGGTAGTTGAATGAGAGAGAGACTAAGATGGTGGTTGGTAGTTGAATGAGAGAGAGACTAAAGTGATGGTTGGTAGTTGAATGAGAGAGATACTTAGAGGATGGTTGGTAGTTGAATGAGAGAGATACTAAAGTGATGGTTGGTAGTTGAATGAGAGAGATACTTAGAGGATGGTTGGTAGTTGACTGAGAGAGATACTTAGAGGATGGTTGGTAGTTGAATGAGAGAGATACTAAGATGGTGGTTGGTAGTTGAATAAGAGAGATACTAAGATGGTGGTTGGTAGTTGAATGAGAGAGATACTAAGATGGTGGTTGGTAGTTGAATGAGAGAGATACTTAGAGGATGGTTGGTAGTTGAATGAGAGAGAGACTAAGAGGATGGTTGGTAGTTGAATGAGAGAGAGACTAAAGTGATGGTTGGTAGTTGAATGAGAGAGATACTTAGAGGATGGTTGGTAGTTGAATGAGAGAGAGACTAAGAGGATGGTTGGTAGTTGAATGAGAGAGAGACCAAAGTGATGGTTGGTAGTTGAATGAGAGAGAGACTAAGATGGTGGTTGGTGCAACTGAGTGTCATTATAATGCCATGAGTTAGTGAGTGCATGAGTGAAAAAGGGATTGTGAGGGAGAGATGGAGGAGGGGGTGTTAAGATAGATGTGGTTAATTATAGTCTGTGAGTGAGAGAGACTAAGTGCAGGTGACAGAATAAGCACATAGACACAGCATGACAAAGCAAACCAAACCGCCAGACGTATTTCAGCAAGGCGGGCACGTCTTCCAACACCACTATCTGTCAACGATCACACAGCATCATAAGACATGAATGGACCTTAAGTCAGCAATGAGGGGTTTAAACCAAGATGATCAGTGTATTCACACAATGGCTGCTTCTTTTCTTATTTCACTGGAGTATTCTTAAAATGCTTTTTGAAGACTTCTAAACACTTCTTCTTCTTTTCTCTCTCCCAGCGTCACATTTCACAGTCGAACCAGCAGTTGTTGACACTAAGCCTTGTTGTGTTTTCAAATACCTCTTGTCACACAGCTGACAAATGTCCAAGATAAGATGACAATTCCCCTAGCGCTTTTATAAATAAACTCAACCCATCGGGTGGGGGGAAGGTAGTGTGTGTGTGTGTTTGAGTGTATGTGTGTGTGTGTGTGTGTGTGTGTGTGTGTGTGTGTGTGTGTGCGTACACTATCATAACCAGATTATGGCTCCAGTATCCCCCCCCTGATATGTTCCACGTCATAGTTTGTTAATGTATCTGTGTGCCCTTTTCACAAACAGAAACACACTCCACACACACACACTCCACACACACACACTACACACACACACACACACACACACTACACACTACACACACACACACACACACACTACACACACACACACACACACACACACACACACACACACACACACACACACACACACACACACACACACACACACACACACACACACACACACACACACACACACACACACAGGGGAAATAACACGGTAACAGCACTGGACCCCATCGTGGCTTCAGTCCTCTTCCTCCTTCATCATTTTCCCGCTACATAACTCCCTGCTAAGATGTCTCTGAAAAGGTCAACCTGGCCACATGACCTGCCATTTAAAGAGGACGCAGATAGCCAAAACGGGCCTGCACAATTCAATTAGGCTCCAGGGAGGGATGGTTGCATCTGTTGGACTGTAGTTAAGTGCAATTCTCTACCAAGCTCTTCAGGTTTACTGTAACTTCTTGACCAAACTCAACAGATGTCCACATAAACCTATGGCTGGGCTCTGTTCTAATATGTAATCTCAGTGAGACTAACCCGGGTAAATAAAGGTTTAAATCAATAAAGGAATAGCAATAATATATTGATACAATTGTAATGGCTAAGATCAAATAGGAATCGGTCACTTGATAAGCCTTGTAATGAAGCCTTCAAAAGGCACAATACAACAATTAGCCTCGACAGTAAGTGAACACTTTGTTCCAAATGAAATGCTTGTTAAAAGTGAGGTTAGATTGCCAGGTTGAAGGTGAGATGAGTGTAGATGTATTGAGGAATGTGGAGATATGGAGATGTGGCAGAGGGGTGGAGGTTGTGCAGGGGAGCATGAAGGTTAGAGGTGAAGGAGACATTTATCTAAAACTCCTACAGGAAATGTATGCAAATTCTTCCATTTCTTTGTTCTAGAGAAAGCATTGTCTCGCTTCACTTTTTTCCCCCCACAATCTGCTATTCACTATGTTTTGAGAGCGTCTTGAATGGTAACCAGGACTGCTGGTCAATCCTGACCTCATATAATCCACAGTTACAATAATAACTTATTTCACATTGCATACAGCAGTGATCACCAGTAGTGGTGGTTGGGGAGAGCTACAGTACGAGGTTCTAGTCAAGTACTGAAACACAAATTCAACTAATCTATGAATCATTCAACAATGATTGTGTCATCAGCAGAATATCAACAGAATATCAACAGAATATCAACAGAATGTTGGCAGAATATCAACAGAATGTTGGCAGAATATCAACAGAATATCAACAGAATATTGGCAGAATATCAACAGAATATCAACAGAATATTGGCAGAATATCAACAGAATATCAACAGAATATTGGCAGAATATCAACAGAATGTTGGCAGAATATCAACAGAATATCAACAGAATATTGGCAGAATATCAACAGAATGTTGACAGAATATCAACAGAATATTGGCAGAATATCAACAGAATGTTGGCAGAATATCAACAGAATATCAACAGAATATTGGCAGAATATCAACAGAATGTTGACAGAATATCAACAGAATATCAACAGAATGTTGGCAGAATATCAACAGAATATCAACAGAATATTGGCAGAATATCAACAGAATGTTGACAGAATATCAACAGAATATCAACAGAATGTTGGCAGAATATCAACAGAATGTTGGCAGAATATCAATAGAATATCAACAGAATATCAACAGTTTACTATAATCCAGCACCAGTCAAGTCTTTAAGCGACACTAGTTTACAGTGAACACGGTGTGTGTGTGTGTGTGTGTGTGTGTGTGTGTGTGTGTGTGTGTGTGTGTGTGTGTGTGTGTGTGTGTAAGAACAATGAAGCAGGTGTATACTGCACTGAATTGCACAGATGATTTAAACTGTTTTTGAGGAAGATTTCAGAATGGTAGTTGAACTTTGACGCTTTTAGCATGATGATTCAGTGTTACTGTGTGGCGTTGTTGAACAGGAAACTGACACCCTATATGACTTGTTTTTGACTAGAGGACAGTGTTTTCCCAGCAAACCTACATTGGCTCTGTGAATGTTCCCAGAGTGTGGGAAACGTGTAAGAACATTCCTCCCAAACGTTCCAATGACAAAACATTTGTCCAGTTGCGTTTGTGCATCAAGGGTTAAACCCATACTACACTACTCACATAATGATCTTTGACATCAGTTGTGATTTTAGACATTTTTTTGTTTGTTTTTGCGTGTGATGCGCCTTAATGTGTTTGTACCCTAGGAAGAGTAGGTGTTGCCTTGGCACCATCTAATGGGTATCCCTAATAAATACAATCATATCTTTATTAAGAACATCGCAGATATAATTTCATAATGTGAAACTGAACTCTCACGATGATCAGTATTTGAGCAACTTCCAAATGTACTGTGTCAGTCTAGGAATAATAGAACTCATACCTACACATACCGACTTTGCAAGCAGTGGTAACTATCCACTGGGCACACACTGGTTGAATCAACGTTGTCTCATTGAAATGACGTGGAAACAACATGGAATAGATTTTAAATTGACATCGGTGGCCAGTGGGTACTTATTTAGAGGTTAGTGAACAAGCAGGAAAAGCTGCCAGTCATACACACTAGAGAGTATATTTCTTTGAAATTATTCAAACGTTTTTTCAGCTCGAAGCAAAGTCTGTGTGTGTGTGTGTGTGTGTGTGTGTGTGTGTGTGTGTGTGTGTGTGTGTGTGTGTGTGTGTGTGTGTGTGTGTGTGTGTGTGTGTGTTTGTGTCTCTATTAGTTTATCTGTGTTTGAGTGTGTGGCCTTATGTGGGTATCTGTTAGTGCTGAGCAATTTAACCGAAATGTCAATTATTTTTCGTTTTTTTAAACCAGGAATTGACCGGCATCGGTTCAATTATTTATATTCCATTTCGTTTATTTTTTTTCTCCTGTGATGTCAATGCGCACATTGCGCAGTGCCTCCAGAGCTAAATCAAATCAAGCCCGAACTGTGCGATGTAGTAGGGAGTTGTAGTTTTCAACAGGCCAATATTCTACATTGTTCGGCACAGAAAACGTGGTAATTAACTATAATGACCATAATCCATTGCATGCCTTCTTGTCCGTCTGTGTTTCTTTTATGCCTGCTTACCTGAAAATACAGGATCTAAATGATTGATAGTTGGTATTCAGCAGTCATAGTAGTATGCCTTATTTTCTTTGAAGGACTACAAAAATAGAGATTTTGTCAGACTTCAGCTCTATAGGGATGAGATTACTTTTTTAATTTGAACCTTTACTTAACTAGGCAAGTCAGTTAAGATCAAATTCTCATTTACAATGAAGGCCTACACCGGCCAAACCCGGACGACGCTGTGCGCCGCCCTGTGGGACTCCCAATCACGACCGGGTGTGATACAGCCTGGATTCGAACCGAGGACTGTAATGACGCTTCTTGCACTGAGATGCAGTACCTTAGACCGCTGTGCCACTCAGGAGCCCCGAATGAAAACATAAAGTCATCAAATAAAACAAATGTAATAAAAACAACTGAAATATTGTATTAAATTAATGTGAATGAATTATGGTTAATAAGTGATAAGCAGTAATGGACAGTAACTACCATCATGGGACTTGTATTAATGGTTTAAGTCTGTGTTGTTACAGCATTCAACCCACATAATGCATAGTGCATTTCATGATTTTTTAAAAAATGATCGAAACCAAAATCGAAAAACCCTGATAATTTTGTAATAATCTAACTGAAACAGAAACGACCTTAAAAAGCAATAATCAAATCACTAATTTTCTATTATCTGCACGTGAGTGTGTGCACGCTTGCATGTGTACTGGATTGTACAATGTGTTCTTCAAATGAGTAACAACCCTTTACAAATATTAGGACATATACATCATCTCACAAAATAGGAAGTGTCACTGTCTAACTAGAAGTCAATATACATAAGTAAATATTAGGCTTTGGGTGGTCTGGAAACCTTACAAACATCTCCATGGCCAAGCCCATTAAAACTCTCCTGTGCTCTTTAATGTAGTCTGTATAAACTCTCTCACCAAGCGTTGCTTTATACTGTACAAGTAGAGCAGGGATCCACTATCTTACTTTTTTGTTAGAACTTTTTCACGAGAGCAACTACATGAATTGGTTTCCATAACCCCCCCCCCCCCCCCCCCCCCCCCCCCAAAAAAAAAATAGAAGATGCAAAGTTAAAATACTTGGTGATGGGTTCATTTAGAGTGCTATAAGGCCTTGGGTGCTGCTGTAATCATTGATGTGAAAAGGTGTCTTCAAAGTCGTCACACGTAACATTTGCTCAGATTGACTTGAACTAAACTGTTAAATTTATGTTGAGGGGGGGGGGACACACACCAAAGTGTCAATGACACGTGCTGTAGGTATGAAAGGTTTATTGTCTAACACTTACCTTCAGGATTTTATTGGAAAACTTTATTGGAACATTGCAGTAAACCAAAGAGAGAGACACGAGGAACATATTACCTTTCCTCTGTGTCTTTCCCCTACCACATCTGTGTGATGCAAACTGGATTGCACCCATAGTAGTCTAAATACAAGGTCGCATCAAGTTGGACTGTTTGCCTATTCAGACATATGTGACTAATACTTAGGCTGTAATGAAATTCTTTCAAGATAAATCACTCATTTAATCTGATGTATGTTTCTTACATCACTTGGCTGGGTAGACTGCGGCATATTGCAATAACACATCTGTCATCTAGAAAGCCGTCATTTCACTGCCAAAATAAATGAATCCGTGAAAATGATACCGCTACAAACATATTTACATAGCAAGATATATTTAGGACTTTTGATACAATATTGCTAAACGGAGAGAGAAGAAAACAACTGTCAAGTTAGTGAGATATAACTTTACCAGCCTACATTCACGTGTTTACATTATGGATACCAGAGACAATGGCATTCAGAGATATATCATGTTTTGTTGTTGCCTGAAACATAGTTCTGGGTACTTTTCTGTGCTAATGCGGTATGAAGGCATATTGCCTGCATGTTGCAACAGCAGTGTTTGAAGATGATCTGTAGATCAGCTGACAGCCAATACGCTTACTTAGAACGAGCATGCCTACTCCTCCACAAATTGTCCCTATCAAGTAAATCCTACATTACTCAATCTATCGTACATATTCATCAACAACATGATGTTGGACTTTTTTTTTAATCTTCAAAACTAATTCAGCAAAGTTTTAATTTGTGGTCAAAAGTTATTAACAGATGAGTGTCACCAGTATTAATATCTCATTGTCTTCTGTCATTGAGAATAACCACAATTGATCGATCATAAACGAATAGGTTTACACATGCATCACATGGGAATCAACTATTTGAATGTTCTTATGTGTCGAATAACTATATATATATATTTTTTTTTAAATCCCCTTAGAATGAAGATGCGCTAGTCAGACAACGTGACAAACCGAAAGGGTATTAAGACGGTCATACCTCCTCTTCGTGACTGGTGAATTCATTCGATTCGTTCTCTTTCTCAGTATTGTTATTCATTCTGAGACAGTTATCTCTTTATCTTGGACCGCCTTTTGTTTGGTTCTATCCTTCTCCGGAGAAAACAGAAGAACAAGCCGTGTGCCGAACGCTGTCCTATTGTACCTCTAGCTTTTTTACTAGTTTCCCGGCATTAATAAAATAAGTCAATGTTAAAAGTCAACTCACAGATAAACTGATAAATTTTGAAATGGTTCTGGATATAGATCTAGATAACCCGTTAACACGACGACATATTCCTCATTAGAATGTAATATTCCTAGGAAATCTTTCCAGAACCACTGCGCGCCCGGAGGAGTGAGATGAAAATAACTATTCATTTAACTGCACTACGGCAAGGCAGACCTTGACGAGGAAAGTTCTCCCATCTCCTTCAAAGAGGGAGGGGGGGGGGGGGGGGGGGGCTGGGATGGGGCGTGGGATAGGGAGTGTGATGCGCCGTTTCTCCGAGCTTATGAATGTTTTATAAGGTGTCATACTAGGAAGGCAACAAAGGAACACTTATTTGAGCCTCCAGCGCAATCCACACATTTATCGAACGTTTTAGATTCTCACGCGCGTTTCAGGTGGCCCAACATGTTTTCGAATGGAGGAGACAGCTAAGCTATTCACGTGCTTGTAACAAAAACAACAATAACACGTTCACAACGGTATTTCATGATGTTGTATTGCGCAGAAGCCTATCCGTAAAGGTAGCCTAACTGACATTTGCTTTGGCCTGTTACATGCTATTGCATATCATTGAATACTTGTATTCAGTATGCAGTGAGTGTTGTTAGTTCACGTTGTGGACTGCTTCAAGCTCATATATTCTAACATGTATAGACATAGGATTAAACATTAACCCACTCAAATTGCACACCATCATAGACTTCTGTCAATTATACACGTAGGAACTCGAGATTCACATATTTAACTAGCTGTGTTTTGCAAACTTGGAGAAATGCACACACGAGAACAAACTCTCATACACACACCTAAGCACACACATAAGCGCGCACACACACACACACACACACACACACACACACACACACACACACACACACACACACACACACACACACACACACACACACACACACACACACACACACACACACACGAGTACTAGGGGTTGAACAATAGTCCAAAGGCAGTAAGACACCAAAACAAATGGAAATAGGTATAATAATTCAAGCTGGAAGCAGCAATGCCGGGGTTCAAGCTGTAGGCCCACTGTGCCACCATCAGAACAAATTGGACACATCATCATCGGATGATCTACTTCTGTACTCCTTACCACACTTGCCAAATATCAGAACTCAACACTCTAGTTCATACAATAATAAGCCAATGAGCTTGCGTGAATGTTTTTTCCTGTCCAACAGTGCCACCGTGAGGCCGAACTGAATCATACTCGACAGGTTAGCTAGACTTACATTGCTGAGCGTGTGTGCCAAATTCCATGACTGAGTCAAACAGATCAAGATATATAAATATGTGCCTGGTATAGCGCCACCATGCGGTGGATCTGATTGTTCTTGCATATGTTGAGCCTTGACCGTGTTTGGAAACTGTGTATCGAGTTTTGTTTCAATATGAATAACCGTGTCTGATTTATATCCGTTTATGTGCCGACGCAAATGTTTATTGGTCAATATTTATTGGCCATGTTGTTTGAGATGTTAGCCTGGAAAAACATTATTTGTGAGAGCTTGGTTCATAGATGCCATGTATCAAGTTTTATGCAGACCGGTCATTTGGTGCCAGAGGAGTAGCGTTTTAAGTGTTCTTCACGAAATTCAAAATGGTGGAAAATCCATAAGGTCAGACCTTAAGGGTCATTGAGACTAATATGTTCCTTGTGAGGAGAGGGACCAAGGAACCAAATATCAGGACTGTCACACAGGGTGAGGGGCGGTGACCTTTCAAAGTTTGCATTTTCAATCTGTTGTTATAGTGCCACCATGTTTATTTTATATTTAACTAGGCAAGTCAGTTAAGAACAAATTCTTATTTACAATGACAGCCTACCCCGGCCAAACCCTCCCCTAACCTGTACGACACGGAGCCAATCGTGCGCCTCCCTATGGGACTCCCAATCACAACCGGTTGTGATACAGCCCAGGTTTGAACTAAGGTCTCTAGCGATGCCTCTAGCATTGAGATGCAGTGCCTTACACCGCTGTGCCAATCGGGTGCCAATTGACATGAGAGGGTGAGAGGGTGTGGCCTATGGCCTTTACCATCTTGCAAAGGTGCAACCTTCTGGGCCGCACCATCTCACGGGAATTTGAATTTTTTTCACAAAAATGCTGGAAGGAGAATAATAATGAATGGCAACAAATACAATCGGGTTTCACCACAAAGTCTCTAAACCCAGAGGCACAACATTGCAAGACTTCCGGGAACGCTAGCGTGATGGACCACTCATTGGTTTGAGAAGTCAATGAGGGAAGTGAAAATTCTTCCTTAGTTGTTAATTTTCTCGAAATCTAAAGACACAACCTAAATTCGAGCCATTGTCTTAAATATACCGGATGGTCTCTCGGGTGGTGCAGTGGTCTAAGGCACTCTATCGCAGTGCTAGCTGTGCCACTAGAGATTCTGGGTTCAAGTCCAGGTTCTGTTGCAGCCGGCCGCGACTGGGAGACCCATAGGGCGGCGCACAATTGGCACAGTGTCGTCCTGGTTAGGAGAGGGTGTGGCCAGGTGCTGGGCTCAGTGCATACTGACATGGTGGCCAGGTGTACAGTGTTTCCTCTGACACATTGTTGCAGCTGGATTCTGGGTTAAGTGGGCATTGTGTAAAGAAGCAGTGTGACTTGGTTGGGTTGTGTTTCGGAGGACGCACGGCTCTCAACATTCACTTCTCCTGAGTCCGTACGGGAGTTGCAGCGATGAGACAAGCCTGTAACTACCAATTGGGGAGAAAAAGGGGTAAAATAAAAAGTATATTGGACAAAATATGAACGTAAAGTGTTGGTCCCATGTTTCATGAGCTGAAATAAAAAATCTCAGAAATGTTCCGTATGCACAAAATGGTTATTTTTCTCTAATTTTGTGCACAAATTTTTTACATCCCTGATTAAACAGCATGGTCATTACACAGGTGCACGGGACATCAAAAACTGTAACATCTTATGTTTCACAACTTATGTTTCACGGAATCGTGGCTGAATGATGACATGGATATTCAGCTAGCAGGATATACGCTGCACCGGCTAGATAGAACACCACACTCCGGTAAGACGGGGGACGGGGGGGGGGGGGGGGGGCTGTATATAGCCTTTCTACTGTTATAGCCTCGCTGTTATTATTCACGGTCTTTTTACTGTTGTTTTTATTTCCTTACTTATCTATTGTTCACCTAATATCTATTTTTTACTTAAAGATTGCACTGTTGGTTAGGGCCTGTAAGTAAGCATTTCACTGATAGGTCTACACCTGTTGTATTCGGCGCACGTGACATATAAACTTTGATTTGATTTGATTTGTGCTGGGGACAATAAAAGGCCGCTCTAAAATGTGTAGTTTTGTCACACAACACAACGCCACAGATGTCTCAGATGCCACAGATGTCTCAAATGCCACAGATGTCTCAGATGCCACAGATGTCTCAAATGCCACAGATGTCTCAAATGCCACAGATGTCTCAGATGCCACAGATGTCTCAAATGCCACAGATGTCTCAAATGCCACAGATGTCTCAAATGCCACAGATGTCTCAGATGCCACAGATGTCTCAAATGCCACAGATGTCTCAAATGCCACAGATGTCTCAAATGCCACAGATGTCTCAGATGTCAGTTTTGAGGGAGCGTGCAATTAGCATGATGACTGCAGGGATGTCCACCAGAGCTGTTGCCAGAGATTCAATGTTAATTTCTATTCCGTAAGCTACGAACAACAAACACAACTGCGTTTTATCGATGGCAGTTTTAACGCTAAAAAATACTGTGACGAGATCCTGAGGCCCAATGTTTCTCCCCAATTTCGTGATTGCGATCTTGTCTCATCGCTGCAACTACACAACAGGCTCGGGAGAGGCAAAGGTCGAGTCATGCACTCTCCGAAACAAGACCAGCCAAGCTGCGCTTCTTAACGCCCGCCCGCTTAACCCGGAAGCCAGCTGCACCAATGTGTCGGAGGAAACACCGTTCAACTGACGACCGAAGTCAGGCTGCAGGCACCCGGCCCGTCACGAGGAGTCGCTAGAGTGCGATGAGCCAAGTAAAGCCCCCACGGCCAAACCCTCCCCTAACCTGGACGACGCTGGGCCAATTGTGCGCCGCCCTATGGGACTCCCGGTCTCAGCCGGTTATGACTCAGCCTGGGTTCGATCCCAGGCTGTAGTGATGCTGCAACACAGCGATGCAGTGCCTTAGACCGCTGTGCCACTCATTTTTTTAATAAGGTATCTGTGATCAAAATATGCATATCTGTATTCCCAGTCATGTGAAATCCATGGATTACAGTCTAATGAATGTATTTCAATTGACTGATTTCCTCATATGAACTGTAACTCAGTAAAATCAATGAAATTGCTGCTTGTTGGTTTATATTTTTGTTCACTATAGTTGAACATGTTATTATTCCAACCTCGTGAATGTGACAAACTGACACCTTTTCATTTTTATCAAAAACAACTTTATATCAAAAGGAATGCCTTTGGATTTGACGGCCTCCACATGCACAGTTTGGCGCGAGACAACCGTTAGACCCGATGACGAGTTTCTGTTCGTGATCTTGGCTAGCCAACGTCGTCATGACATCGCCTACAAGTGTGATCGGGATTTCTAACGGAGAAGCAGTTCCTGCCTATCTCCATCCTGGACTGTCTTTGGTTTCACCCAAGTTTGATGCTTGAACCCATACATAAACCCCGTGGCCTTTTATAACTTTGACCTTGCTTTCCGATGGCTGCGTCCATCACTTAAAGCCCCTGAGTGCACGTGTGGTTTCACGCAAAAGTTATCTCAAGACATCATCCGTGTCTCTGTTTGTCCAGATTGATGATGACCGTAACCGGCTGGGTATTCACCCAAGGTGTGAAGGAATAACTGGTGTCATTCAGTCAAGATTAGAATATGGTAATGTTAGCTGGCTGGCTGGCTAGCTAACGTTACTCGTATAATCTGTGTAGTTATATTATTTGTATCTCAGAGCCATTTGCATTGCTAGTTATAGCCTAATGTTAGCTAGCTAGCTAACATTGAACCTAGCTAGTTGGTTAGCTTTAGCTACCTGTAGGTTATTGTAGGGTAGTATCATTATGAGTTGGGATTATGGTTCATTGTTTAGCTAGCTAGCTAACATTGAACCTAGCTAGTTGGTTAGCTTTAGCTACCTGTAGGTTATTGTAGGGTAGTATCATTATGAGTTGGGATTATGGTTCATTGTTTAGCTAGCTAGCTAACATTGAACCTAGCTAGTTGGTTAGCTTTAGCTACCTGTAGGTTATTGTAGGGTAGTATCATTATGAGTTGGGATTATGGTTCATTGTTTAGCTAGCTAGCTGCATGTCTAAACAAAAGACTCCGTTTACACCTTCTGTATCCTGTGCATGTGACAAATAAACTTCGATTTTATTTGATATATTGTGTGTTTACTAAAGACGATAATGTGAGGAACAACATGACCTGCACCAAAGTCAAATCAGGACATAACGTTAGGCCAACGAGACAGTGTCCACATTCTAAAACCCTCCGGTAGAACGCCCTGCTTATATTTTGTCACACTCATTAGCTCGCCATTAACTTGTGAATCATTATCTTGTTGTGAGTTTATTTTCCAGTAATAACTTATACAAATTAGCTACAGTTAAGATGTTGTCAGCTATATGATATGGTCATTTTTTAAAAACTGCTAACATGCTAGAAAAGTTGCTTTTAGTTGCCTAGTTTGCTAGATTGACATTTACTAAATTCATCTTTAAACAGATGGGTTTATTGGTGTTAAAATACATATATGCTGTCGACAATGACAAGTTTAATGTCGGATGACAGTAAAATGTTCATGATGTCACTGCGACAACTGTATACAGACATGTTGATAGACATAGTATAAACCAGCCTTTAGTCTTGAAAAATCTTTGGTTGTGCACTACCGTACCCACTGTTTAGCACATTGCCTCACTTGTGAATCCTTAAAGAGATGGGTGGGACTAAAGCTTTAGAGAGTGTGAACGATGCTGAATGGGTGTAGACAAAGAAGAGCTCTCCAGTAGGTTTGCCAAAAACATTCAAGGGCCATTTTCTCAAAAGTGATATTATAAGTGTATCAACTTTCAAAGCAGAATTACTTTCCCATTGTTCGTTAACTGCAGTGTATGATATAGCATTTTGTAGCTCTCAGTCTCTACTTTTATCCAATATAAAAAACAACAATTTTATATTTGTCTACATAAGACCGAATGAAGACGGTCGGTCACAAATGTGGGACATTTAACAACAGCTGTACCCTTTTGAGTGAAAACAGAGATGATGAGTTATATACTCTGAGTGGACAAAACATTAAGAACACCTTCCTAATGTTGATTGCAGCCCGTTTGCCCTCAGAACAGTCTCAATTCGTTGGGGCATGGACTCTACAAGGTGTCGAAAGCATTCCACAGGGATGCTGGCCCATATTGACTCCAATGCTTCCCACAGTTGTGTCAAGTTCGCTGGATGTCCTTTAGGTGGTGGACCATTCTTGATACACACGGGAAACTGTTGAGTGTGAAAAACCCAGCAGCGTTGCAGTTCTTGTCACACTCACACTGGTGCGCCTGGCACCTGCCACCATACCCTGTTCAAAGGCACTTAAATCTGAAATGTAGGGTGAATCTTAAATTCGCCCTCTGAATGGCACACATACACAATCCATGTCTCAATTGGACTTATCCATGTCTCAAGTGGATTTAACAAGTGACATCAACAAGGAATCATAGCATTCACCTGGTCAGTCTATCTCAGGGTTTGTACACTCAGTGTATAAAAACTGTTTAAGATATTCTTTGTCTTTGCAAAGTCTTTGTCAGTTGTATCTTTGTGTAACATATTCATACCGTCTTATTGTAGTATAACTGTAGACGAAGCAGAAAGAAACACCCAGCAAAAGATATGCATGTTTTTCATGTGTTATATTCAGGGTGGGGAGGAGGAGGAGGAGGAGGAAGAGGAGGATGGAGAAGAGGGGCATGGGGAGGATGAGGAGTAGAAGGGGGAGGAGGAGGGTCTTCAAGCAGATAAAAATGTAAATGTTCTTCTGCTTTCTGATGTCTACACAGACCCTTATCAAAGCTTTCTCCTCTGGGGGGTTGGGAAGGGGGAGGAGAAGAGAAGAGTGGTGAAAGTAGAAGGGGCTGAGAGGGGTGGGGGAGAAGGGGTGAGAGGGGAGTGGAGGCGGGAGGGAGATGTCCCAGCTGTTTCTGACAGGTCTCAGAGCTGTGTGGTTTGCTCTGACAGCAGAGATGTCCTCTGAAGAACTAGTCCGGGAGACCAGGGGGACACGTCAGCAAGATTTAACACCACACAGCCTCAAAATCAATGATGATACTTGCAGTTTGTGATTTCTTAGTTTCTTGAGAGTGTGTGAGAGTGTGTGAGAGAGTGTGAGAGAGAGAGAGAGAGAGAGAGAGAGAGTGTGTGAGAGAGAGAGAGAGAGAGAAAGAGTGAGAGTGAGAGAGAGAGTGAGAGAGAGAGAGAGAGAGAGAGAGAGAGAGAGAGAGAGAGAGCAATCTATATTTAACAATGTATTCTTTCACACTTTTCCCAAAGAATTACTCGTGTGGTAACAAATCCATGTTTTACCCTTTACCAAATCTTTTCAGCCTTGACTTCATGTTAGGGAATGAACGTTATTTATAATAAGGGTTACATGGAGAAATCGTATCTCTTAGAAAGGAAAATGGAAGGCTCTCCCTTCAGCAAAATATATTTTACCAAAACACTTCCCTGAACGCTTGAATAAAAAAACAAGTGACCCTCCCATATACCCCAAATAATAATTTAAACATAAAGTGAATAGCAGAGAACATGTCTACCATTTACCCTCAATTCATGGACAGACCAGAGCCTAAGACATGCAGTTTTAGAAACTGTTCTTCGTCCTGTAAGCATTACATGGCAACGCAGGAATTTTGAAAGCGCACAAGTTGTGGAGGCCAGAAGGTTGTGGGTTAGCAGACCACCGTGGACAAGACTAGGGGTGGGAAAATATCCTTTATAGTCAAAGCATTGCATGAATCTATCATTATATTTGTAGGTCAGGGATAAAAATGGCCTTTTATAAACATTTCATGCAATTCTACATAATATTTACATATTAGCAGAATATTTTTTAATACCACACAAATTACTGGAATTACAAGCTAAGAATGGACAGAGAGATAAGCCTATGTGTTCCTCTGATCCTATTGTTTCAATGCCAAATCAGTGTGTCTTTGTTTTTAACAAAAAATGTCATTGTTTGCACATAATTCAATCTGAGATGTCATTAGGAATCTGAGCATGGTACTTTCAAAAGGTAGGCCTACCTTTCCACCCCAGACAGAGTAGACCTACCTTTCCACCCCAGACAGAGTAGGACCCTACCTTTCCACCCCAGACAGTGTAGGCCTACCTTTCCACCACAGACAGAGTAGGCCTACCTTTACACCCCAGACAGAGTAGGCCTACCTTTACACCCCAGACAGAGTAGGACCCTACCTTTACACCCCAGACAGAGTAGGCCTACCTTTCCACCCCAGACAGAGTAGGTCTACCTTTCCACCCCAGACAGAGTAGGACCCTACCTTTCCACCCCAGACAGAGTAGGCCTACCTTTCCACCCCAGACAGAGTAGGCCCTACCTTTCCACCCCAGACAGAGTAGGCCCTACCTTTCCACCCCAGACAGAGAAGGACCCTACCTTTCCACCCCAGACAGAGTAGGCCCCTACCTTTCCACCCCAGACAGAGTAGACCTACCTTTCCACCCCAGACAGAGTAGGCCTACCTTTCCACCCCAGACAGAGTAGGACCTACCTTTCCACCCCAGACAGAGTAGGACCTACCTTTCCACCCCAGACAGTGTAGTCCTACCTTTCCACCCCAGACAGAGTAGGCCTACCTTTCCACCCCAGACAGAGTAGGACCCTACCTTTCCACCCCAGACAGAGTAGGACCTACCTCTCCACCCCAGACAGAGTAGGCCTACCTTTCCACCCCAGACAGAGTAGGACCCTACCTTTCCACCCCAGACAGAGTAGGCCTACCTTTCCACCCCAGACAGAGTAGGCCTACCTTTCCACCCCAGACAGAGTAGTCCTACCTTTACACCCCAGACAGAGTAGACCTACCTTTCCACCCAAGACAGAGTAGTTCTACCTTTCCACCCCAGACAGAGTAGGACCTACCTTTCCACCCCAGACAGAGAAGGACCTACCTTTCCACCCCAGACAGAGTAGGCCTACCTTTCCACCCCAGACAGAGTAGGACCCTACCTTTACACCCCAGACAGAGTAGGCCTACCTTTCCACCCCAGACAGAGTAGGTCTACCTTTCCACCCCAGACAGAGTAGGACCCTACCTTTCCACCCCAGACAGAGTAGGCCTACCTTTCCACCCCAGACAGTGTAGGCCTACCTTTCCACCCCAGACAGAGTAGGCCTACCTTTCCACCCCAGACAGAGTAGGCCTACCTTTCCGCCCCAGACAGAGTAGTCCTACCTTTACACCCCAGACAGAGTAGGTCTACCTTTCCACCCCAGACAGAGTAGGACCTACGTTTCCACCCCAGACAGAGTAGGACCTACCTTTCCACCCCAGACAGAGTAGGTCTACCTTTCAACCCCCGACAGAGTAGGACCCTACCTTTCCACCCCAGACAGAGTAGGCCTACCTTTCCACCCCAGACAGAGTAGGCCCTACCTTTCCACCCCAGACAGAGTAGGCCCTACCTTCCACCCCAGACAGAGTAGGCCCTACCTTTCCACCCCAGACAGAGTAGGCCTACCTTTCCACCCCAGATAGAGTAGGCCTACCTTTCCACCCCAGACAGAGTAGGCCCTACCTTTCCACCCCAGACAGAGTAGGCCTACCTTTCCACCCCAGACAGAGTAGGCCCTACCTTTCCACCCCAGACAGAGTAGGACCTACCTTTCCACCCCAGACAGAGTAGGCCTACCTTTCCACCCCAGACAGAGTAGGCCTACCTTTCCACCCCAGACAGAGTAGTCCTACCTTTCCACCCCAGACAGAGTAGTCCTACCTTTACACCCCAGACAGAGTAGGTCTACCTTTCCGCCCCAGACAGAGTAGTCCTACCTTTACACCCCAGACAGAGTAGGTCTACCTTTCCACCCCAGACAGAGTAGGACCTACGTTTCCACCCCAGACAGAGTAGGACCTACCTTTCCACCCCAGACAGAGTAGGTCTACCTTTCCACCCCAGACAGAGTAGGCCCTACCTTTCCACCCCAGACAGAGTAGGCCCTACCTTCCACCCCAGACAGAGTAGGCCCTACCTTTCCACCCCAGACAGAGTAGGCCTACCTTTCCACCCCAGACAGAGTAGGCCTACCTTTCCACCCCAGACAGAGTAGGCCCTACCTTTCCACCCCAGACAGAGTAGGCCCTACCTTTCCACCCCAGACAGAGTAGGCCCTACCTTTCCACCCCAGACAGAGTAGGCCCTACCTTTCCACCCCAGACAGAGTAGGCCCTACCTTCCACCCCAGACAGAGTAGGCCCTACCTTTCCACCCCAGACAGAGTAGGCCTACCTTTCCACCCCAGACAGAGTAGGCCTACCTTTCCACCCCAGACAGAGTAGGCCCTACCTTTCCACCCCAGACAGAGTAGGCCTACCTTTCCACCCCAGACAGAGTAGGCCCTACCTTTCCACCCCAGACAGAGTAGGTCTACCTTTCCACCCCAGACAGAGTAGGACCCTACCTTTCCACCCCAGACAGAGTAGGCCTACCTTTCCACCCCAGACAGAGTAGGCCTACCTTTCCACCCCAGACAGAGTAGGCCTACCTTTCCACCCCAGACAGAGTAGGCCTACCTTTCCGCCCCAGACAGAGTAGTCCTACCTTTACACCCCAGACAGAGTAGGTCTACCTTTCCACCCCAGACAGAGTAGGACCTACGTTTCCACCCCAGACAGAGTAGGACCTACCTTTCCACCCCAGACAGAGTAGGTCTACCTTTCAACCCCCGACAGAGTAGGACCCTACCTTTCCACCCCAGACAGAGTAGGCCTACCTTTCCACCCCAGACAGAGTAGGCCCTACCTTTCCACCCCAGACAGAGTAGGCCCTACCTTCCACCCCAGACAGAGTAGGCCCTACCTTTCCACCCCAGACAGAGTAGGCCTACCTTTCCACCCCAGATAGAGTAGGCCTACCTTTCCACCCCAGACAGAGTAGGCCCTACCTTTCCACCCCAGACAGAGTAGGCCTACCTTTCCACCCCAGACAGAGTAGGCCCTACCTTTCCACCCCAGACAGAGTAGGACCTACCTTTCCACCCCAGACAGAGTAGGCCTACCTTTCCACCCCAGACAGAGTAGGCCTACCTTTCCACCCCAGACAGAGTAGTCCTACCTTTCCACCCCAGACAGAGTAGTCCTACCTTTACACCCCAGACAGAGTAGGTCTACCTTTCCGCCCCAGACAGAGTAGTCCTACCTTTACACCCCAGACAGAGTAGGTCTACCTTTCCACCCCAGACAGAGTAGGACCTACGTTTCCACCCCAGACAGAGTAGGACCTACCTTTCCACCCCAGACAGAGTAGGTCTACCTTTCCACCCCAGACAGAGTAGGCCCTACCTTTCCACCCCAGACAGAGTAGGCCCTACCTTCCACCCCAGACAGAGTAGGCCCTACCTTTCCACCCCAGACAGAGTAGGCCTACCTTTCCACCCCAGACAGAGTAGGCCTACCTTTCCACCCCAGACAGAGTAGGCCCTACCTTTCCACCCCAGACAGAGTAGGCCTACCTTTCCACCCCAGACAGAGTAGGCCCTACCTTTCCACCCCAGACAGAGTAGGCCCTACCTTTCCACCCCAGACAGAGTAGGCCCTACCTTCCACCCCAGACAGAGTAGGCCCTACCTTTCCACCCCAGACAGAGTAGGCCTACCTTTCCACCCCAGACAGAGTAGGCCTACCTTTCCACCCCAGACAGAGTAGGCCCTACCTTTCCACCCCAGACAGAGTAGGCCTACCTTTCCACCCCAGACAGAGTAGGCCCTACCTTTCCACCCCAGACAGAGTAGGACCTACCTTTCCACCCCAGACAGAGTAGGCCTACCTTTCCACCCCAGACAGAGTAGGCCCTACCTTTCCACCCCAGACAGAGTAGGCCCTACCTTTCCACCCCAGACAGAGTAGGCCTACCTTTCCACCCCAGACAGAGTAGGCCTACCTTTCCACCCCAGACAGAGTAGGCCTACCTTTCCACCCCAGACAGAGTAGGCCTACCTTTCCACCCCAGACAGAGTAGGCCCTACCTTTCCACCCCAGACAGAGTAGGCCTACCTTTCCACCCCAGACAGAGTAGGCCTACCTTTCCACCCCAGACAGAGTAGGCCTACCTTTCCACCCCAGACAGAGTAGACCTACCTTTCCACCCCAGACAGAGTAGGCCTACTGACACAGAAAATGTAAGCTTTAACTGCTGGTTACTCTTCCTCCGTGGTTTAACCCAACAAAAGGTGACAAGAGTTTCCCTGAAAACTGCCTGCATTTAAACATCTTCTGTTGTACAGAAAGTTAATATCTGACAGTATTTGTGATTACTTCGCAAGCAAAGTCAATTCCCCCCCCCTGCTATAGAAGGTCATATTTCAGCCTCTGATAGTCCCATATGCATTGGCGTCACGACTTTCCCGGGTATTTTACAGCTTGTTTCTAGCATAAAGCATTGTGGACCAAAAGCGCTGTTATAGGTTTAAAAGAGTGCATTTAAATAGTGCACGGTGGGTGGAGGAAATGACCGAAAAAAATCTATGGATATAGCAGCCTACAGCCTAATGTTGTCTGTCAAACAGGTAGACATACTTCTTATTTCTTAAATAGGAAGAAAAAGTCTCCAACACAAAGCCCTCTTGTTGTTAATAAAGTCTAATTAAAATGAAAGCCTACTCCAATTTGCCTACTTTCAGAGCTATATTTTGAGCTGTCCATTTCCAATTGACTGTGTCGCGGCTGATGGTTCAAGTTTCAGCACCACAATGTAAGTGACTCGATTCTGGCTTATTGTGAGGTCAATAACTCTGATAAATACATCATGGGCAGGAAACATACTGTTTTTAATAAAATAAATTATAGTATTAGCAAGCTATCAAAGTTGTCCTCCTTCGCCTCTTCCGGCTCTCATTCTCAAACTGAACAGCACATAGGATATAGGTTAGTCTGCGCACACAAGATAGTGCATTTCTTGGACTAGGCATAATCAAATATTATTTTCGGAAGAAGCCTTTGACTTTCCTCTTGAACTGCCACCATAGGCCTACACAGCACAGCCATTGGTTAGGCAGCACACAGCACACAGCACAGCCATTGGTTAGGCTGCACACAGCACACAGCACAGCCATTGGTTAGGCAGCACACAGCACAGCCATTGGTTAGGCAGCACACAGCACAGCCATTGGTTAGGCTGCACACAGCACACAGCACAGCCATTGGTTAGGCAGCACACAGTACAGCCATTGGTTAGGCAGCACACAGCACACAGCACAGCCATTGGTTAGGCTGCACATCAAAAAGAGAATGGCTCAGGGTTGGAATATCAACTGCAGTGTGTAATACAGCCTAGTTGTATTTACACCATCCCAGCAGCTATCTTAGTAATAGCTTTGTTCTGTGCTTCTCCCAGCCTGCACTTCGTATCCTATTGGCTATAGGCTATGGATCATTTGATTGAGATGACACAAATAGCCTATAGGCCCACTTGATATTGCTTGCCCAGTGTAGAATCAGAGATGAGGGTCGACGGGTACACGTCGATATATAGCTTAATAAGTAACTCATTCTAAAACACTGAGAAATATAGACATTTTATCAATTGCAAATGACATGACCCTCCCCTGGACCAAATAAAAAAAAATACTAAACTTTTCCCCTTGACTGAAATGGAAAAAGCACGACCCTTCCCTATTTTTCTCCAGGTACCCATTCTGTATATTTCAACCCATCCCTAAGCCTGTGGCCTCAGTCAGACTTCCTCTCTCCCAGAACAACACACTGTTGCAGTAGTCACCGCTACAAAACCAGGAACACATCCCATCTAAACCAATAGCCATGGTTCACTTGACAGTGTACACACTGTTCTTCTGAGTAATGCAGAGTAAGTTGGTCTCAATGGGCCGAGAGCCAAACCATTCCCTTCCTTTGACTAGCGTTACTCCACATTCCTGGTTCCTATATGATTGGCTGGCTTGGCTGCCCTTTGATCTACCTCTGACATCACTAATGAGCAATTTGCAGAAAGATTGACCTATTCTAATTGGCTGTATGAAGGCTGGAGGACGGGTCACTTCTCGAGGGATTGGTTCTTCTTCCCGAGGTGTCTGTCCCTTCATGTTCTTTAAAGTCACAGGGGAACAACGCTAGGTCTGTGTTCAAGGGCTTTTACCAAGGTGTGGCCCTGTTTTGTCAAGTGCATTGTGGTAATAAAAATTGTCAACGGATGCATTTGGATTCAACTTTTTAAACACTTGTATTGGCGGACTCAGCTTATTCCCCTCCGGTTTGCTTCTTTCTCCTTTCGACCAAACATATGTTTTATATCTGACAGGGTAGCAGGCAGGGTAGCAGGCGGGCCAGCGACCGAGCTCTGCTGATTAAGTATGTAGCATCCCTGCGTATGGAGATTTGGTTTATCCTCAAGGACAATATAGGGATCCTCCACCTCAGTGATGTAAGAATGAAACTTGCACAGAACTAAAACAATACCGTGACTGTGTCTCCACCCCCCCAACACCTGACATGTATCAGAAGAATACCTGGAATTGTTTAGCAGAGTAAATCTCTGTTCAAATAGAGGGGGTAAGAGGGGCCCCTCTGTGCTATTGGAAGAGTATAAGCCGTAATGGGTCAGAGAGTAGATAAAATGTTAAGAAGAGAACAGAGGACATCTTAAGTGTGTCCTTTAGGCTTGGCTTCCATTCTGTTGACACGTGTAATGGAGTATTAAGGTTCTCTTGGAATGCTTCTGAGGTCCTAAAATGTCTTGAGAGAGAATGTAATTCAAAAGGGAGGACAAAGGGTTACCCTTTGAGAAGTTATACTTTCTCCTTTGTTTGCTGGTGAAGAAAGTGTACAGGGTTAAGAGTACATCTAAAACCTTTATCATAACCCCTTGTCTCTACAAAAATACTAATTTAGCAAAGACGCTTATCCAATAGTTAGTGCAATCAACTAAGGTAGCTAAGACAACCACATATCACAGTCATTGAAAGTGTACATGTTTTTTTTGGGGGGGGGGGCGGACTTAACTAAGCCTGGTGAATCCAAAATAGTGAAAGTAGCTTTCATTCTGTATTCATCAGGCTAGACTTCAGGTCTGTAAATTACCAAAGACTTAGACTTTACATAAAACAAAATAATGTTGAGGTCTGCTTAGTCTGACAACCAACTATCTGTGTCTGAATATAACTGCTTGTTTGATTATACCGTTATGCCGTCTATATTTTTTGACAACTTTATCTCAGACTTGATAAACCGGGATCTCTGATATAACGTTTGATTTAAATGACAAAGACAAGAGTACGCAGGAAATGATAAGGTATTTTGATGAAGGAAAATGATTGTAGCTACAGTATATAAACACAGGCGGAAATGCCGTTGTTTACTTTCCATTCTATGTGTGTGTCCTTCTCCTTAAAAGCTAAAGATGTTGTCCTTTTTTTCCTCATACGATCATTCAAATGGACATTTATAGAGACTGATCACAGGCAACTGGTGTTATGATTGGTGTTATGGAAATATTCCTGATCCAGAAATCTATTTTTCTTTCAATATCAACAGATTATATCAACAGATTATATCAACAGATTATATCAACAGATTATATCAACAGATTATATCAACAGTTGCATAAACACTGTTGTGGATATTGTGTTTGTCAAGCACAACTTCAACAAGTTGATATGCATGTCGAATGTCTCCGAAGGCAAAAACCAATGCTGAAATATTAATGCTCAATAAAATAGGATTGCGGGAAAACCATAGTCCCGATAGAGACTAACTACATGTATATGGGAACCCTTGTTTATCTAAAAGGCAAGGACAAGGACCGAGGACATGACAACCAGTGTAGTCTTAGTCCCTGCAGGGATGAAGTTAATTATTCCTGTTGAAATGCAATGGATGCCACTGTGCCCTATAGGTCACATTTCACATTTCAAAAGGGAAGCAGACCAGGATGCAAAGGTCAGCTGTCAGAAAGCCTTCATCTCCGCCGGACTAATAGTGGCCTTTTTTCAACATGACCGACAACAACTCCACTTGAACTGTATCTAGTTTGTATGTTCAAACCGTGTACTTAATATGAAAATAGATGAGGTTCTATTTTGTAAATGATGTTCGTGGTTGGCTACTAAGCTGGTTGGTTGGTGTACACTGTCATCCCCAATAAATTGTGAAACATTTTGTAAAAGAGGTTGGCTTTCAGAACAGTGGAAGGAAAATGTACTGTATGTTGTTTAAATGGCTTCTACTAATTACCTAACATATAGAACTAGAGAAAGTTCTAGAGAAAGTTATCCTATAACAGATACTCAGGTACTAATATTTATGGTCGCTTAAAAGTCCAATGCAAATGTTTTTTGTTTTTTTTAAATCTCAATATCAAATCATTTTTGAGTAACAATTAAGTACCTTACTTTGATTTTGTTTTCAGTTAAAATTGTCAAAAATAAACAAAGATAGCTTCTTAGCAAAAGAGCAATTGATCAAGCAAGAATTTTGCTAGGACTGTCTGGGAGTGGTCTAAGTGGGGAGGGGAATACTGAAAGCTTACTGTTATTGGCAGAGAGGTTTGGAACTGGTCTATTAACTAATTTACTGCCTGGTGACGTCATCAGACTGGCCAAAACTCCATCCTACTAAAACAGGCTTACATTTCATGCGGTCTTTTCAAACAGCTCTCACACTAAAAGGGCATTATCATAATTTATTTTCTTATTCATTAATTCACCATATTACACCAACCTCATAGTGTGGAAATATATATTAACACAGGTAAATCACGTTTTTGACTACACTGGACCTTTAAGATAACATGCTGTGGGGCCTTTCTGCATGTATGATATAGTTTCTAGTAGACTAAATATTAGTGTTATGATTTAATTATGGCACACGGGAAAAAAACATAGTTTTGCACACAAAATGGAAACATGATATAAAACGTGAACTCTTTCATGGTTGATGAATGTCCAATCCTGCAAATACTCAAAGAAAAACAATCATTCAGACACAACAACAAAATATATTCTGTTTTAATTCACCCGTGACAGCTGAACTATTCTTCTTCAAAAAGACTATGTGTTTGGGGAGTATAAATAACTAGCTCCCAAATATAGCATTGCATTTCAACGTACTGCTTCCACTCCCTATCAACATATGCCCCTGCCTCCCGAGCTTCAGAAAAACCCGTCCACAGATAAGAAAAGCCACAGATGCGCCCGCGCGCACGCGAACACACACACACACACACACACACGGTCCTTGTCGCTCTGCACATCCGCACAAATGCGCCGGACATCTATCCCCCCCTTGTCAAATTAAAGTAACTGATTGGCGCTGCGGAGGGCAAACCCCAAAAATAAAAATTGAAGAAGAGGGGGTAAAAAGTGAAACTGGAAAGCGAGGGCCCCTGCTGCACTCCACTCTACCGGTGAAATAATTAGCCCCCTGGTTGATCTGGGGCTCATTCAATGAGTATTGGCAGTTTGAGACGCCAGCTGTGCTTCCTACCATGAGCTGCTGCATTGCTGCCGCATGAAAAGTACAACAAAACATTCTCCATAGGAGAAATGTGTGTGGGCTCTCTATGTTATGCATTTTGGGGCCGGTTTCCGGACACAGAAGCTACTTTTTCTACCAAGCTATGTAAGTAATTCAAGCAACAGATACAGTCAAAAGGAGGTCAAATGTTTTGTTATGTTAGAGTCCTGGATTTAAAAAAAATAAAAATAAATCATTGTTTCTCCATTGACTGCTTTTCAGACCAGGACTAGGATTAATCCGTGTCTAACATAACAAAACATTTGACCTCCTTTTGACTGTATCTGTTGCTTGAATTACTTACATAGCTTGGTAGAAAAAGTAGCTTCTAGCGTGTGCTGCCCTCGCAACAATGACAGGTTCTACATACTCCATTCTCTTTCGTCTACATTGCCAAAGAACCCACTGTGCAAAAAACTGGCTGAATCAACATGGTTTCCACGTCATTTCAACAATATGATTGGATTTGCAAAAAATAATCAACATTATGGAATTTTTGTATTTTTTTTCACCTAACTTTTACCCTAAATCCAATGAGATGGTGAAATGTTTTGTTGATTTCACGTTGAATTCCCGTTAGTTGACAACTCAACCAAATGTCAATTAGACGTTGAAATGACGTCTGTGCCCGGTAGGGAAAAAGATTTAAAAAATGTTTTTTAAAAGCTCCCCTGACAAACACACACACACACAGGAGAGGGGTTGTCTGTGGTGCAGATGGAACACCAGACTGGGGGCTCTAAAGAACAGCCTTGGGGGGCAGCCATTGTTCCACCCTGCTCTGTAGTGAGAGTAGGGGTAGCAGCCACACCCCTGCCCACTACAGTGTACCAGCTGTATATCTCGAGCTCCCGCTGTGTTGGCCTATAGTGCAAGGCTCCACTCTGACAACCCCTGATAGGAAGCACCGTGTCATGCTGACAACCCCCTGCCTTAGAAGATTAATGCCCTCGGCAAAAATGTGGGCCACTCCTAGTTTATTTGGTCCAAACAAAGACGGTGTAAATAGTCTTGTTTAGTATTTGGGTCATTTCACGAATAGAGTGTCTTTTGTGTCACCCGGACATTGTGTGTACATTTTGATAAAACACTCAATTTAACAGTTGAATCACATACATCTACACTTTAACTAAAGTAAACTAAAATCAAATAGTGTGTTTGTATTCATATAAATGATTTGTTTTCTCTGAATGTCCCACATCATGTTTGTCCAACATCTAGAAAAAATGTAACCCATTTAACCCCAAAATGTCACCATTGTCGTTGTTGTTGCTATGAGAAAGGAATTTTTGAATATGATTATTTAATTAATGTGATGAATTTACATTTGTCCCTCAGGTTTAAAGTCAACCCTGTAAAGTTCAAATAGTGAAGATTTCATTCAATTTTCCCTCCATGTTGCACACAACAAGCTTCCACCCCCACCCCTGTCACAAGGAGATTAAATCATCCACTTTTAATAGTCATTTCTCTTCTTGAGACGGGAAAACATGTTAGTTATGAGGTTGAACATGTGCTCTTTATGACAGAATGTTAAAATGAGGACAGAGCTATTTTTCACAAAATTACTATAGACAAACAGCACTCGATTCATAGAATGACCCATGCATGAATATTGAATACAGAATATCATTTGAGCTTGATATCATGTTGTGGGATTTGTATTCCTACTTTTGAGGTATAATTTTGTTATTTTAATAATGTTACATTAGTTTATATATGACAACACCTTCCCCATTAGATGAAAGTCAGACTAACCTGTTCAGATATCAGGAAATACTTTTGACTTCATAACAAAAGGGTCCACTAAGCTAATAACATCAACCTGTGACTAGTCACATGCCCAGTGTCTGTCACTGATATGGGTGGAAGCTACAATAAATTCCTCACTGGCACCTCCTTGTGGAAATCAAACGAATACCATCAAAAACTTTGAGCAAATCTTTCATGGACTCCTGAGCCTATTGTCTTGTCTGAACTGAGCGCTGTGTGGCACAATGCACTTTCCCTACAGCTTAGAAAAAACATTCAACACCGGCTTTATACTTTGTTTACATAAAACTACATACACAACATTCAGGGGCCTATAATAGTCTGTGAAAAAAACACACACGAATGAATCCATGTTAATTGTATTGTTTCTTTTAAATAGCTTTTTATTTCACAACAACCAAAGCTGAAAAAATATACATTAACATAAAAACTGAATCTGCTAAATTTAAGACAGAAAAACAACATATGACATTTGAACAGACAAAAAAAAATTATACAATAAAAAGAGCAAGATAAGACAAATAAGAAACAAAACCAGGAACTGTATTACTATTGGTTTAGCTAATGACCCAATGGAGTGCTGCATATGGGCTCTCTCTCTTATGATTGGGAATTGAGAAAAGCTAGGAATGTGCACTCATGCCTCAGAGGAGAGAAACTACTTCTTACGTGGTCAACAGCTGAAGGACAACAGGTCGAGGACATCAGGTCGAGGACAACAGGTCTATGACAACAGGTCGAGGACAACAGGTCGAGGACAACAGCTGAAGGACAACAGCTGTAGGACAACAGGTCTAGGACATCAGGTCAAGGACAACAGGTCTAGGACATCAGGTCAAGGACAACAGGTCAAGGACAACAGGTCGAGGACAACAGGTCTAGGACAACAGGTCGAGGACATCAGGTCGAGGACAACAGGTCGAGGACAACAGGTCGAGGACAACAGGTCTAGGACAACAGGTCTAGGACATCAGGTCGAGGACAACAGGTCGAGGACAACAGGTCGAGGACAACAGGTCTAGGACATCAGGTCGAGGACATCAGGTCGAGGACATCAGGTCGAGGACAACAGGTCTAGGACATCAGGTCTAGGACAACAGGTCGAGGACATCAGGTCGAGGACATCAGGTCGAAGACAACAGCTGAAGGACAACAGCTGTAGGACAACAGCTGTAGGACAACAGGTCTAGGACATCAGGTCAAGGACAATAGCTGTAGGACAACAGGTCGAGGACAACAGGTCTAGGACATCAGGTCGAGGACAACAGGTCTAGGACAACAGGTCTAGGACATCAGGTCTAGGACAACAGGTCTAGGACATCAGGTCTAGGACAACAGGTCTAGGACAACAGGTCGAGGACAACAGGTCTATGACAACAGGTCGAGGACAACAGGTCTAGGACAACAGGTCTAGGACAACAGGTCTAGGACAACAGGTCTAGGACAATAACTGTAGGACAACAGGTCGAGGACAACAGGTCTAGGACATCTGTTTGAGGACAACAGGTCTAGGACAACAGGTCGAGGACAATAACTGTAGGACATCAGGTCGAGGACAACAGGTCTAGGACAACAGGTCTAGGACAACAGGTCTAGGACAATAACTGTAGGACAACAGGTCGAGGACAACAGGTCTAGGACATCTGTTTGAGGACAACAGGTCTAGGACAACAGGTCGAGGACAACAGCTGAAGGACAACAGCTGTAGGACAACAGCTGTAGGACAACAGGTCTAGGACATCAGGTCAAGGACAATAGCTGTAGGACAACAGGTCTAGGACATCAGGTCGAGGACATCAGGTCTAGGACAACAGGTCGAGGACAACAGGTCGAAGACAACAGCTGAAGGACAACAGCTGTAGGACAACAGCTGTAGGACAACAGGTCTAGGACATCAGGTCTAGGACATCAGGTCGAGGACAACAGGTCTAGGACATCAGGTCTAGGACATCAGGTCTAGGACATCAGGTCGAGGACATCAGGTCTAGGACAATAGCTGTAGGACAACAGGTCGAAGACAACAGCTGAAGGACAACAGCTGTAGGACAACAGGTCTAGGACATCAGGTCGAGGACAACAGGTCTAGGACATCAGGTCTAGGACATCAGGTCTAGGACAACAGGTCTAGGACAACAGGTCTAGGACAACAGGTCTAGGACAACAGGTCTAGGACAACAGGTCTAGGACAACAGGTCTAGGACAACAGGTCTAGGACATCAGGTCTAGGACATCAGGTCTAGGACATCAGGTCTAGGACAACAGGTCTAGGACAACAGGTCGAGGACAACAGGTCGAGGACATCAGGTCTAGGACATCAGGTCTAGGACATCAGGTCTAGGACATCAGGTCGAGGACAACAGGTCGAGGACAAATTGAGTCTCTACACCTTCCATTGTTAAGGTCTGGTGAGCGTCAGGGAATGCTGATCTTTGGTTAGTCAGAGGTTAGTTTCTGACAGGGGTGGAGGTTCCTTTGACAGTCTTCTTCATGTGATGGTAGTTGGGCAGGATCTTCATGAGGAAATCTAGCTGGAGCGTCTGAGGCTGGAAGATACATTTATGTTAGAACAAATTAGAACATTTTAAATCAACTGTCAGAGGTTACAATATTAGAAGATAAATGCTTAGGAATTGTTTTAAATCATAAAATTAAAAACCTATCCCCTGATGACAATATCAATGCAACCACTAGCATTGCAGAGAATATATGTATATATATATTTTTTTTTAAAGGACAAAATATTTTCTTGTGTGTCCTTTACCAGAATCACTTTCTGTACCTCCACTGGCATAGCATTTAGAATAATGTGATTTATTGGGCTAGCATTCTCAGTGGTATGCTAGTATGGACATTGGCACATGGGGTAAGCAGGTAGCCTAGTGGGTAAGAGCGTTGGGCCAGTAACCAAAAGGCCGCTGGTTTGAATCCCTGTGCCGACTAGGTAAAATAAAAAAATGTCACGGTCACTTAACCCTAAGTGCTGCTGTAATTCGCTCTGGATAAATGACTCAAAATGTAATTGTCTAGTATTTTCCTTAGTGAAGAGCTAGGTGGAATTCACAGTAGAGACAAACCTGAGGCCTTTCTGTCTGCACACGCCTCATGCAGTTAGCCCCGTAGATGACTGTGTTCTCGGGAATAACCTCACACGTATTCACCTGGCAACAAGCGCCGACGATACAGCCACTGGTGAGAATGACGTTCTTCCCTAGGTCCGCTGAGACAGAGAGCGAGGGTTGTACGTCATCATACAGACAGCATCGAAAATGGCTTCCAAATGACAGCAGAAGGGTTCATCATTATGTATAGGCACCGTGTATTTTATAAGCATATCCTACCTTTTGACTCGATGACATTGTTGTCACCAATTTTCAATGCTTGAGAGACTTGAGAAGTTGGTTGAGGGTTAAACATGACAAGTTGGTTGAGGGTTAAACATGACAAGTTGGTTGAGGGTTAAACATGACAAGTTGGTTGAGGGTTAAACATGACAAGTTGGTTGAGGGTTAAACATGACAAGTTGGTTGAGGGTTAAACATGACAAGTTGGTTGAGGGTTAAACATGACAAGTTGGTTGAGGGTTAAACATGACAAGTTGGTTGAGGGTTAAACATGACAAGTTGGTTGAGGTTTAGAAGTGATGAGTTGGTTGAGGTTTAGAAGTGATGAGTTGGTTGAGGTTTAGAAGTGATGAGTTGGTTGAGGTTTAGAAGTGATGAGTTGGTTGAGGTTTAGAAGTGATGAATTGGTTGAGGTTTAGAAGTGATGAATTGGTTGAGGTTTAGAAGTGATGAGTTGGTTGAGGTTTAGAAGTGATGAGTTGGTTGAGGTTTAGAAGTGATGAATTGGTTGAGGTTTAGAAGTGATGAGTTGGTTGAGGTTTAGAAGTGATGAGTTGGTTGAGGTTTAGAAGTGATGAGTTGGTTGAGGTTTAGAAGTGATGAGTTGGTTGAGGTTTAGAAGTGATGAATTGGTTGAGGTTTAGAAGTGATGAGTTGGTTGAGGTTTAGAAGTGATGAGTTGGTTGAGGTTTAGAAGTGATGAATTGGTTGAGGTTTAGAAGTGATGAGTTGGTTGAGGTTTAGAAGTGATGAATTGGTTGAGGTTTAGAAGTGATGAATTGGTTGAGGTTTAGAAGTGATGAGTTGGTTGAGGTTTAGAAGTGATGAGTTGGTTGAGGTTTGGAAGTGATGAGTTGGTTGAGGTTTAGAAGTGATGAATTGGTTGAGGTTTAGAAGTGATGAGTTGGTTGAGGTTTAGAAGTGATGAGTTGGTTGAGGTTTGGAAGTGATGAGTTGGTTGAGGTTTAGAAGTGATGAATTGGTTGAGGTTTAGAAGTGATGAATTGGTTGAGGTTTGGAAGTGATGAGTTGGTTGAGGTTTAGAAGTGATGAGTTGGTTGAGGTTTAGAAGTGATGAGTGGGTTGAGGTTTAAAGGTGATGAGTGTTAAGACATTTTCTTCAACCGCTCCAAAAACAATTGGGAGACAACACAACATAAACATGTCATTACAATACTTGGTTATTTGTCCTCTTGTGTAGACATTAGTTAAACTAGCCTTTAGGCGACGTCCCTCATTAAAAAAGCAGTAACATCACATTCGTTTTCTTGAGCAAATGGTCCACAACAACCGGTCATTGTGACTACGTGCAGTAGAAGGATACCACAACCGACTTCAAACACATTGTTGATTCCAATCGTCATGGTCTTGGGTTCAACTCCTTCAGTGTCAGGCATAATATTTTCTGCATAACTAAAGATCGTAGGGCAAAATGTAGAGAAACAAAAAAAAGAGCGTGTTAAAATTGACGTGGATGTATTGGATACACAGCTAACTGCATAGTAGTGACCTACCTGTTAATGATGAGAGCCTGTTCCTCAATCAGGTTGCCTTCTCCAATGATAATAGGGCCTGCCTCAGCTATAATACGTGCTTTGGGGTGGACCACTGTTCTTGGACCTGCCGGAATGAATAGACGATTGATACATCTATAATGCTACACAGTTTGCTTATTTTGATTTGGAGGAAAATGGATAAAACACTAAACGATACTTGATGGCAAAAAAAACAACAATATGGAGTATGAATAAATTCTTACCAATGGTCACATCTCCTCTAATTTCACTCTCTACACACACAACTGCTCCAGCAGCAATGTTGGCACTGCAAGAGTTGGCAGAAAATACATGAGATTGTGATGGTAGCTAGCCATGGCTTGCCTGACTAGTCAAACTGAATTTTTCCCCCCCCTACTCCATCGTTTGCTACATACTTCAGTCTGAGATTGCCATCGTTGAAGTCGTTTGTGGTGATGTCAAAATGAGTGGTGTTGTACAAAAAAAAGTAATCAGCGGATTGGATCATCTCTAACCAATTGGGAGTATCAAAGCCAATGACGATTTTTCAAAACGCCGCTTTTACCCACGTGTTCTGCGATGGGTTCCAGAAAAAAAAACAATAAGACATCTAGAGTGGATTTCCATTCTAGAAATCGTCAGGGGGGTACTCAGATCCAGAATCAATGGTGGAGTTAGATTTGCATGGCCCGGTGCCCCGAGTGGGTGGTATTTTCACTTAAGGACCAACAGAATGGTCCAAAATGCCAAACTCCACCCACTTGGGACACGCAAAACGTACTTGACCATTGCGGAGAGAAACTAACGTCCGTGGGCGTAGCAAGGAGTTTGGGTAGCCAGGGAAAGTCATGGCATTATTACTCAGACGTATCTCCAAGATGGCAATGATCTAGCCTTCTAATTTGATGAGCTAACGTTACTGTAGCTAGCAAAAACAGCAATGGTTAGCAGCAGGCTAACTTAGCTAACTAGCTAACATAACCATTTTATCATCAGGGGCCTCATTTATAACCGTTGCGTAAATGTCACACAAAATCTCTGCTTGCGCCATTTCTGAAGATATTAAGATGTATAAACTTGGCAAACGTGATACATACGCATGTCTCCCGTTATAAAATCAGACCTGTCGTAAAACTGCCTGGGAAACGCCCTCCAATCACCTTTTATGGTGACAATAACACCCTTTATTTGTATAATTTTGAACTATTGGCATTAGGCCACGGCATGCAAAAGACTAATTGTTGTTTAATATTTTCTTTATTAATAATAGATTATTGGGTTTATGTCTCCTACCTTCATATAGGCTCTGAGATTGAATAGGCAATGATGTCACGCTCCTATCGCACAGCAATACTGTAGACTACCCATAAGGTCAAATATTTTGCATAAACTACCAGTCTACTGTCTTGGTAGAATGTTTTAGCAGTAATTTATGGTGTATATGGAAAAGGACTGTGTCCATTTCTGAAGAAGAAAACAATGGAAAATGGTTGTGGACATGTCAGAAGAACATTTGAATTCAACAATGTTTCCATCAACTTTTCCCCCCAACCTAAATATGACATGAAACACATGCAATTACAATACTTACAGTAGCATACATAGGCCTGGGTAAAAGTTCAGTGGTTAAATTAGACTGTATGCCGGTATTATTGTAAACCGCGCTGCCTATGATATTGCAAAACTTGAAATACATATGCACTAAGCTATCTAGCCTACTAGGTCCAATTAAACAAGAGATGCACATGTTTATTTGTTGTATAGGCTCCTTGGGGAATATGAACCCATTACAGCCAGGAAAGGTGAGCAATATATTCTGCAATAGAGCCCCACAGCGGAGGTGTCATAATACCCATAAAACCTAGCAGTCAAACAGGGAAATGGTTACAATAATTTTTCCACAATACATTTTTCCCATAGGAGATTTTAGAAAAACTTCAAATAAGGGTTTTGTTTCGTGTAGGCTTACTTTTGGTGTGACGTTTTGATAACCATGTAAAATCTCTCTTGGACAAGGTGACTTTGGCACCTTTTCTAACAGTTATTGTGTAAATTTACAAGTAGGTTCACAGAATTGCCCATTTAAAGAAAGGTTGCCAAATGATTCATTACTACATGTAGCTAACATTAGATAGTTAATCCAGAGATTCTGACCTTTGCCTCGGTTCGGCAGTCTCGACCAGGTCATCATGGCATTTGTAGTTCGTTATGATAGCCACATTAGCCGCTAATTAGCATTACATTTTTGGGTGGTAAATACAGGTGAATATATTGATAAAAGTCAACTTGTCCTAGAGAGATTTACACGATTATAAAAACATCATGCCAAGGTAAGCCTACAACGAAACACAGCCCTTACTTTAAGTGTTTCTAAAATCCCCTATGGAAAAAAATGTATGGTGAAAAGACAATTGGAACCATGTCCCTGTTTGACCGCTAGGTTTTATGGGTATTATGACTCCTACTGTGGCACTCTATGGTTATGAAAATAAAATAAATAGGAAAAAGATTCCTGTGTGTAATTATAAGATTCCTGTCTATTTTAGATTCTAAAAATAAACACTCTTAACACTAACGGCAAATGGCTGCATTCTTTTTAACATGTTTTCAGTTTTTGTGACTAAGCTTTTCATCAAAATACTTATTTGCCAGTTTGCAATACAATATGCACATTTTGGGGTATATTTTGTATGTACGATTTATAAACGAGGCTCCAGCTGACCGTCAGTTGTTAGCCATTAAAGATACGATACATTAAATCTGTGAATTATGTTCGCTAAGCTACAAGCTAACAACACGCCACTTAAGGCCAGAGACGTTATCTATCTCTGGTAAAGCACACAACTGAATATATTCTGTCATCTTTGATATTACTGAGGCACGGCACTGGTTAGCTAGCTAGCTGAATGGCTAACAACATTACTGGGTGTTGCCTCTTTGCTAGCTAGCATAGCCTGCCAGAAAATACATTGACATATTATAGTTGGTTCGCTAGCTGCATTGTAGCAACATTGTTCCAGAAAATATGCTTATTAATATAACCTTGTGACTAAATTAGTACAAATATTACCTTTTCTGTGACATCTGTTTAGTGTTGGGGTCCGCCATCCTGACAGAGAAGAAGATACTATCGACAGTTGATTATGATTCTTGGAGGGGGAAAAACAGTCGTGGTTGATTGTTGATGTCTGGATACCGCAATTCTACCTCTCTACTGCACTCTGCTGTATTACTTTGGTGGTGCAATTCAGTCAGACCAAGATTTCTATTGATTTCAGCTTTATCAGAGAGGAATACCACCGTTTTTGGCTTGTTTACTATAATCACCGAGTTTTTCGACTTGCTGCAGTCCGCAGAACTTCAATTATCGGTCAGAAGGTAAATAAAACACTCTAACTAAAATATTCCATATAAGAGAATCAATGATCTAGGCCTACATCACCACCCAGTGATCAAAACACCAAGGACCAATACATTAACAGGGCACATGCCCAGGGAACCGGACCTCCAGGGGGCCCACATTGATTTTGTTAGTTAATTCTCACTCGGATATCATAACCAGTGCATTCGGAAAGTATTCAGTACCCCTTGACTTTTTCCACATTGTGTTACGTTACAGACTTATTCTAGAATGGATTAAATTAAATATTTTCCTCGTCAATCTACACACAATACCCCATAAAGACCAAGCAAAAACAGTTTATTTTAAATTTTTTGCAAATGTATTAAACATTTAAAAACAGAAATACCTTATTTACATAAGTATTCAGACCCTTTGCTATGAGATTAGAAATTGAGCTCAGGTGCATCCTGTTTCCATTGATCATCCTTGAGATGTTTCTACAACTTGATTGGAGTCCACCTGTGGTAAATTCAATTGATTGGACATGATTTGGAAAGGCACACACCTGTCTATATAAGGTCCCACAGTTGACAATGCATGTCAGAGCAAAAACCAAGCCATGAGGTTGAAGGAATTGTTTGTAAAGTGCCAAGACAGGATTGTGTCGAGGCACAGATCTGGGGAAGGGTACCAACATTTCTACACTAGGAGACTAGTGTAGAACTGCGGGAAATGAACTTCCAATCTTACATTTTTCTCTCCACCGTCAAGATAGGAATGTTTAGTGTTTAGTTTTTTTATTTTAAGTATAAAGGGGTGGGGTTTCTTTTACGTATAAAGGGGTGGGGTTTATTTTAAGTATAAAGGGGTGGGGTTTCTTTTACGTATAAAGGGGTGGGGTTTATTTTAAGTATAAAGGGGTGGGGTTTCTTTTACGTATAAAGGGGTGGGGTTTATTTTAAGTATAAAGGGGTGGGTAGGAAATGTGGTGTAGGTAGTGGAATAGCTGTCTATCTTCTTATTCCTCCCAGCTCAGTCATGTGGCTGTCACACTGAGGAATCTGAGAACGGAAGAAACAGTCAAATAATTTCTGCAGTTACAATACATACTTTGACATGATTTGTGTATCCAAACACAGGTGCTAAAGAGGGTCCATTCAATCTCAACTGTCTCATGCAGTTGAATGCTATAAGAGTAGCGTCTCTGGCTATGTATGCAAGCTAATGTTAGAGAATTTAGCTTCCGTGGCCATATCGCTACCAGTATTCTCATTCTATCCTTATACCTCTGGGTTGGCTATACAAACCAGCGTGGATCTCAGGGGCCCTTAGAATAACTGTCAAGGTATACAGAAAAATCTGAATGATTAGTGTCTCTTAAAACCTCTTAAGGATCGGACCGTTTCCCCCCCATTTTTACCTAAAATGACATACCCAAATCTAACTGCCTGTAGCTCAGGACTTGAAGCAAGGATATGCATATTCTTGATACTATTTGAAAGGAAACACTTTAAAGTTTGTGGAAATGTAACACATTAGATCTGGTAAAAGATAATACAAAGAAAAAAACGTGTTTTTTGTTCCATCATCTTTGAAATGCCAGAAAAAGGCCACCATGTATTATTCCAGCTTAGGCATAATTTAGATTTTGGCCACTAGATGGCAGCAGTGTATGTGCAACGTTTTAGACTGATCCAATGAACCATTGTATTTCTGTTCAAAATGTTGTATCAAGTCTGCCCAAATGTGCCTAATTTGTTTATAAAATTAATACATTTTCAAGTTCATAACTGTGGACTCTGTAAATTGGACAGTGCAGTTAGGTTAACAAGAATTGAAGCTTTCTGCCCATATCAGATATGTCAATGTCCTGGGAGATGTTCTTGTTACATACACCCTCATGCTAATCACATTAGCTCAACCGTCCCGTGGGGGAGGGGGGCACCGATCCCGTAGAGGTTAATTCATGTGAAGTGTCTTTAGCTTTCTTTTTCAACATGTAATATTTGACTACTTCATCCTTTTCAACCTTCAGCTCCAGCCTTGTCCACGTGTTTCTTTCTCTCCTTAATTGTATCCCTCACTCCTTCCAGCTCTCTCTCTGGATGATCTCCCTCTTCCATCACGTCTTCTTGATAACCCTCACCATGAAGAAGAAGATACTTTATTGATCTTATAGTCCACAAGAATATGTCTTACGCTTTTTAAATCACTTCCTGACACACACACACACACACACACAGATTTTTTTCCAGTTGCTGGTCTACTCCAGACTAGATTTTTCCAGTTGTTCATCACTTCACGTGATGATCTCCATCTTCCACCTCTTCTTATAATCTTCCCTCCCTCACCCTCCTCCTACCTTATCTTATTCGACTATTCTTTCTCTCCACCATCTTCTTAACATTGACCTCTCACTCTTTCATCTTCTCCGTAGCACTCAGCATTAAATTACTTACTTCACACAGAGACACAGGTTGTACATATTATTTTCACCGGTTGTACATATTATTTTCACAGGTTGTACATATTATTTTCACCGGTTGTACATATTGTTTTCCCCGGTTGTACATATTGTTTTCACCGGTTGTACATATTGTTTTCCCCGGTTGTACATATTGTTTTCACAGGTTGTACATATTATTACCGGTTGTACATATTATTTTCACAGGTTGTACATATTATTTTCACCGGTTGTACATATTATTTTCACAGGTTGTACATATCATTTTCACCGGTTGTACATATTATTTTCACCGGTTGTACATATTATTTTCACAGGTTGTACATATTGTTTTCACCGGTTGTACATATTATTTTCACAGGTTGTACATATTGTTTTCACCGGTTGTACATATTATTTTCACCGGTTGTACATATCATTTTCACCGGTTGTACATATTATTTTCACCGGTTGTACATATTATTTTCACCGGTTGTACATATTATTTTCACCGGTTGTACATATTATTTTCACCGGTTGAACATATTATTTTCACCGGTTGTACATATTATTTTCACCGGTTGTACATATTATTTTCACCGGTTGTACATATTGTTTTCACCGGTTGAACATATTGTTTTCACCGGTTGAACATATTATTTTCACAGGTTGTACATATTATTTTCACCGGTTGTACATATTGTTTTCACCGGTTGAACATATTGTTTTCACAGGTTGAACATATTATTTTCACATGTTGTTCTTCCAGGGGTGGCCAATATTTTATGCGTAAGGCTGGTGTGGTTGCAAGCTCTTGTTCGACCCAATCAGCAACACGCCTGATTCATCTACTAATCTTGATTAGTAACACTGAAACTGGGTGCTATGGAGAAACCCGACTGCAGGCGCGGGTACGCGCACACAGCCCAGGGTTGGCAAAGCGCGCGCCGAGCAATTTTCGTTATGGACAGATTTTTTACGCACACTCGTGCCACGCAAGCACCTGTCTTTCTTGAGATGGTAGGCTACGGAGTGCGGATAGATAAACTACCATGCAAGTGGACTATGCATTTTTTTGTGGGAAATCTTCCTATGATGATCAGGAGTTTAGGGTGGATTTGCGTAGCCTACTGAAGAAAAATGCTCCGGCGGGCCTCTCAACTCCACAATCTTTGGATGAGAAGATGTCCAGAATCTGATAGATTTACCAGATAGATATGACAGCAAGACTACAATTCTGTGATAATAAAAAAAAAAGCGCCTTTGAGTTTTTTCTTTCGAGGCATCTAACGTTATATTGATAATGCAAGCAAGCATGCTTTTATATCTGTTCTGAGTTATTTATTAGGCTACATTGAGTGTAAAAATTCTCATGAATTTTCAAGAGTCATTCGGTTTTCCTTTTTCATCAGTGTAGGGTAACCTAATGAGACTGAAGTGCAACTGGCCTCAAGATATAGGTCTGAGTTCTGCGCAATGAACTAAACATTCAAGTTGTCCAAAACGCTCTATATTTACGTTTTTGTAAAGATATGGATGAGTCAACGTCATTGGATATCGAGGCCCTGAAGGTAAGATATGTCAAAGTAAATGCTAATTAATAGCCTGTACTTTTAATTCATACCTGTTGTCTGATCTTGAAGAATTCACTTTCAAAATAGAAATGTCCACGTTTACAAAACGTATTCATCCCATAAGTCTTGTTTTTAGCATACTCAAAGTTTTTGCAAGTCACATTTTACTGATAATATAGGCTTAGAGTACACATATTACAGCTATCTATCTATGATACGTATGCTGTTATTCTATGCACTGGCACTTATGCAACAGGCGAGTGAGAACATTCATTGGAGAGATACACTTGCATCTGCCATGTCTTTGATCTCACGGTTTAGCAGTGAACATAACAGCCTACTCCTAGTTCGCCAAGACAACCTTCGCAAAAGGTGGTCAATTTAATTGATGATATTATGATTCTTGGAAGAATATTCCTTATTGGTTTTGGTTTGTGCAACTCTTACCCAATTATGAATGATATTCCAAACTATATGGTTGTAGTTCTTCTCATGTTTAATAAAGGGGAGTGGAAACACTACCCAGCTAGCACGGTGGATCTGGGCCGATTCTGGCTGAGAGTCAGACTCGGCTGACGTCATGTGGCCCGAGTCTGGGCCGCCCTCGGCAGTATTACTTATGGCTAGGATGCAGGGATTGAGCTCGGGATGATTCCGGTGTGAGTTATCTGGCCCAAATCTATTACTTGGGGCTCTGGCCGATTCCGGTGAGAGTTATCTGGCCCAAATGTATTACTTGGGGCTCTGGTCAATTCCGGTGTGAGATATCTGGCCCAAATCTATTACTTGGGGCTCTGGCCGATTCCGGTGAGAGTTATCTGGCCCAAATGTATTACTTGGGGCTCTGGTCAATTCCGGTGTGAGATATCTGGCCCAAATCTATTACTTGGGTTCTGGTCAATTCCGGTGTGCGTTATCTGGCCCAAATGTATTACTTGGGGCTCGGGCCGATTGGGGCTACTCTCTGACAGATGATTACACAGGCTGCTTTATATAATTAACATTTCATTATTTATAAAAAATAGTGTCTTAATAACAAAATCAACACTTTTTCCCCCCAAAACAACTGCCATTTACACAACTTCCTAATGATGATAGAGAAAAACGAACCAAAAAATGTAGTCTTCCTTATTTTGTATTTTATTTAACATCTGAAATCAGAATAATAATACCTTTTACTGTGAATGAGTTCTACGGACACTTTCTTATCTAGATATAGTATATTAATCACATATCTGCACCAAAACATAATACAAATGGCATTGTGTCTTACAATGTACACACAATACCTCATAATGACAGAGCGAAAACAGGTTTTTAGAAATGTTTGCAAATGTATTAAAAATAAAAACAGAAATACCTTATTTACAAGAAGTATTCAGACCCTTTTTCTATGAGACTCGAAATTGAGCTCAGGTGCATCCTGTTTCCATTGATCATCCTAGAGTTCCTCTGTGGAGATGGGAGAACCTTCCAGAAGGACAACCATCTCTGCAACACTCCACCAATCAGGCCTTTATGGTAGAGTGGCCAGACGTAAGCCACTCCTCAGTAAAAGGCACATAACAGCCCACTTGGAGTTAGCCTTAAAGGCACCTAAAGACTCTCAGACCATGAGAAACAAGATTCTCTGGTCAGATGAAACCAAGATTGAACTCTTTGGCCAGAATGCTAAGCATCACTTCTGGAGGAAACCTGGCACCATCCCTACGGGGAAGCGTGGTGGTGGCAGCATCATGCTGTGGGGATGTTTTTCAGCGGCAGGGACTGGGAGACTTGATGAAAACCTACTCCAGAGCGATCAGGACCTCAGACTCGGTGAAGGTTCACCTTCCAATAGGACAACGACCCTAAGTACACAGCCAAGACAACGCAGGAGTGGCTTCGGGACAAGTCTCAATGTCCTTGATTGGCCCAGCCAGAGCCCAGACTTGAACCCAATCGAACATCTCTGGAGAGACCTGAAAATAGCTGTGCAGCAGCGCTCCCCATCCAACCTGACAGAGCTTGAGAAGATCTGCAGAGAAGAATGGGAGAAACTCCCCAAATACAGGTGTGTCAAGCTTGTAGCGTCATATCCAAGAAGACTCAAGGCTGTAATCGTTGCCAATGGTGCTTCAACAAAGTACTCAGTAAAGGGTCTGAATACTTAAGTAAATGTAATATTTTATTTTTTATAAATTAACAAAGAATTCTCAAATACTGTTTTTGCTTTGTCATTATGGGGTATTGTGTGTAGATTAATGAGGGAAAAAAAATATTTAATACATTTTAGAATAAGTCTGTAACCTACCAATAATTTTTTATTTGTAAATCTATTTTTTGGAACTCGGTTGGGGTCTCAACTTACTATTGACAGTAAGAATAGTAGAATAAACTAGGTGCAATTTCGAAATGTGTTTGTGCAGCAGTCACCGACAGTCAGTCATGAATGTGCAGCACAGTTTATAACATAAATGTGCAGCACAGTTTATAACATAAATGTGCAGCACAGTTTATAACATAAATGTGCACCACCATTTTTTTTTTAAATTTGTCTTTAAACTACTACTAACAATCACCCATATTAGAAAAATATTAAATTTCTAACTTCACATTTCCCTAGTATAGGCTACTTATCGTAATGAACGATATCAGCAAAATGCCTGCGATAAGTGTTTCGGTATGGTCGGTGTCTATAATTCTGGGGTTGTCATCCCAATTCTAATAATGAATCTCGAAGAAACACACAAGTCATTAATTGGTTATTAATTAATTGGTTACTGTTTTACCATGTACTTTCTAAGTAAATAACTAGCAATTTCTGTACCATAACATGAAGTGCTTCCGATCTGTTTCCTTTGCCCCAGGTCCGGGAGGACCTCTGTGGAAGCAGGCATTTGTTCCAAGCCAGCACTAGCACATCAGATGTGTGTTTTGGCATTAGATGGGAACAAAAGCTCGCACACTATCTGGTAATCCATGACCAGGAGTGAAGACCTAGGGCAACAGAGTAAATATGACAAATGATTTAAAAACATTTTACCAATCCTGTGGCTCATAGACAGCCTACCCACAGTAACTGCACAGTTACTGGAGATATATAGGCTTTTTTACGGACAATTTCCTGTCTGGAATTATAATATAAATGTGACACTTCCCCTCTGATCGTTTGCTAAATGCAAATGTGTCCTCCATGGGGCGACATCCTAAATGGAGCTCCCTGAGGGTTTGCAGGGGATTAGCATGGAAAGCCAGTGTACTGTGGATGAGAGTCTGACTGTTTACATCAGCACTTTGTAGTTTCTTTCGATTTTCACTTCCGTAAAGCCTGAGAGGGAAATTAAATTAATCCCTTAACCTCCTCAACAACATCTACGCTGGCTGTCTGTGTGCTGTTGTCGCCAAATTCCACAAAGTTCCTAATTAAAGCACCTATTATTAAAACAGGTAAAGGGAAGAAGCTGTGGGCTTTACATCATCGGTCTATCATGAAGGGTCAATTTGAATCTGAAAATAATTAAGCAAATGAAAAACAAACACTTTATCTGAGCTGTTGATCATAACACTGTTATAACAGGTGACGTGATATAAAAACTTGTACAGAACAGAGAAACCAACTTCTCACAGCCTTTTCAGGATGCACCTTTTGAACAACAAAGACCTTTCCTAGCACTAGCAGTGAACTTACTGGAGTGCCTTCATCTCTTAAAAAATTAACACGCTAGTAAAAGTGTACAGCCATCTGTAGACAGGAAATGGACAGCCGTCTGTAGACAGGAAATGGACAGCCGTCTGTAGACAGGAAATGGACAGCCGTCTGTAGACAGGAAATGGACAGCCGTCTGTAGACAGGAAATGGACAGCCGTCTGTAGACAGGAAATGGACAGCCGTCTGTAGACAGGAAATGGACAGCCGTCTGTAGACAGGACATGGACAGCCGTCTGTAGACAGGAAATGGACAGCCATCTGTAAACAGGAAATGGACAGCCGTCTGTAAACAGGAAATGGACAGCTGTCTATAGACAGGAAAAGGACAGCCGTCTGTAGACAGGAAATGGACAGCCGTCTGTAGACAGGAAATGGACAGCCGTCTGTAGACAGGAAATGGACAGCCGTCTGTAGACAGGAAATGGACAGCCATCTGTAAACAGGAAATGGACAGCCGTCTGTAAACAGGAAATGGACAGCTGTCTATAGACAGGAAAAGGACAGCCGTCTGTAGACAGGAAAAGGATAGCCGTCTATAGACAGGAAAAGGCTAGCCGTCTGTAGACAGGAAAAGGCTAGCCATCTGTAGACAGGAAAAGGCTAGCCGTCTGTAGACAGGAAAAGGACAGCCTTCTGTAGACAGGAAAAGGCTAGCCGTCTATAGACAGGAAAAGGCTAGCCGTCTGTAGACAGGAAAAGGCTAGCCGTCTGTAGACAGGAAAAGGACAGCCTTCTGTAGACAGGAAAAGGCTAGCCGTCTATAGACAGGAAAAGGCTAGCCGTCTGTAGACAGGAAAAGGGCACAGAGAACAAAATGTCACAGTTCAAAGCGGCAGTATCTCACTTTATTGTCTATTTCGACTGTGATGGAGCCAACAAAATTGGACTTCACATTACGAGAGTTTGGGACTATAAGGTTCTATCTGCATTTTTGTAAATATTGAGTTACTGACATACCCTTGTTCTGTTCAATGTTCTCTACCTATATAGTACTCTGAATAGCTCAATTCATGTTGTTAAATTCAAAAGAATACAAGATTAAAATCGCTGACGCCGTTCAAACCAACAAGGGTTTGGAACTTTAAAGCCAGTTATCTCAGAATCCTCTTCTTGCAGATAGAACTTTATAAAGCCAAACTCTGGATTAGTCAATCCACTATTGAGAACAGCTGGATTAGTCAATCCACTATTGAGAACAGCTGGATTAGTCAATCCACTATTGAGAACAGCTGGATTAGTCAATCCACTATTGAGAACAGCTGGATTAGTCAATCCACTATTGAGAACAGCTGGATTAGTCAATCCACATTGAGAACAGCTGGATTAGTCAATCCACTATTGAGAACAGCTGGATTAGTCAATCCACTATTGAGAACAGCTGGATTAGTCAATCCACTATTGAGAACAGCTGGATTAGTCAATCCACTATTGAGAACAGCTGGATTAGTCAATCCACTATGGAGAACAGCAACAACCACAGGGGTGTCAGCTCTTTGATCGCTACATCAATACTGGCCCTGATGGAGGGGAATGTCTTCATCAATAGCTTGATTTACAGACATTACATTCTTTTCAAGACCAATGCAACACAATCTTTTTTTATCCATCTGACATATTGGCTTCCAGACCATGGATCATCAACTACATTCAGCCGTGGGTTGATTTTCTTTTCTTCAGCGTATGGTCAGGGGACTGGAACATAATTACAAATCATTTGTAGACTGCAAATCGACCGCAAGAAGCCCAAAACAGATATAATATTTGACTAAAACATAATTATTTCAAACCTTGCTTACGTTTGTATACAATCACATATATCTATCTATTATACCTGGGAATACTTGGGAACAGATGTATAACATTTTAATCACTTGGAGCTGATTTCCTGGCATCCATATTGTTTCATTCAATTGAATAACTGTTGCCTTTTGCTGAAAGAACTTGGGCAGTCATAGATTTAGGACCAGTCCAAGTTAACATTTTGGGGTATTGCTGTTTTACATCTAACTACTGCTGTTATTGTGTCTATCCACTTTCCCATTGCTGCCTTCGTGGTTGGTTACATGCAGGACAGAAGAAAGTAGTGGGAGAGACTCAAGTCATTAGTCCTTCTCCAATGTTTTCTTACCTCTGGCGGAGGAGGCTAGTGGGACGCCCACGGCATCACGGAGAGAGAGAAAGAGCATGCAGGAGGCGAAGTGGGACGCCCGTGGCATCACAGAGAGAGAGCATCCAGGAGGCATAGTGGGACGCCCACGGCATCACGGAGAGAGAGCATCCAGGAGGCGTAGTGGGACGCCCGTGGCATCACAGAGAGAGAGAGAGAGCATCCAGGAGGCGTAGTGGGACGCCCGTGGCATCACGGAGAGAGAGAGCATCCAGGAGGCTAGTGGGACGCCCGTGTTATCACAGAGAGAGAGAGAGAGCATCCAGGAGGCGTAGTGGGACGCCCGTGGCATCACGGAGAGAGAGCATCCAGGAGGCGTAGTGGGACGCCCGTGGCATCACGGCGAGAGAGACCATGCAGGAGGCGTAGTGGGACGCCCACGGCATCACGGAGAGAGAGACCATGCAGGAGGCTAGTGGGACGCCCGTGGCATCACGGAGAGAGAGACCATGCAGGAGGCTAGTGGGACGCCCGTGGCATCACAGAGAGAGAGAGAGAGCATCCAGGAGGCGTAGTGGGACGCCCGTGGCATCACAGAGAGAGAGAGAGAGCATCCAGGAGGCGTAGTGGGACGCCCGCGGCATCACGGAGAGAGAGAGCATCCAGGAGGCGTAGTGGGACGCCCGTGGCATCACGGAGAGAGAGACCATGCAGGAGGCTAGTGGGACGCCCGTGGCATTACTGAGAGAGAGAGAGAGCATCCAGGAGGCGTAGTGGGACGCCCGTGGCATCAATGGAGAGAGAGTCTATGCAGGAGGCTAGTGGGACGCCCGTGGCATCACAGAGAGAAAGAGAGAGCATCCAGGAGGCGTAGCGGGACGCCCGGGGCATCACAGAGAGAGAGAGAGAGCATCCAGGAGGCGTAGTGGGACGCCCGTGGCATCACGGAGAGAGAGAGCATCCAGGAGGCGTAGTGGGACGCCCGTGGCATCACAGAGAGAGAGAGAGCATGCAGGAGGTGTAGTGGGACGCCCGTGGCATCACAGAGAGAGAGAGAGAGCATTCAGGAGGGATAGTGGGACACCCACGGCATCACGGAGAGAGAGAGAGAGACCATGCAGGAGGTGTAGTGGGACGCCCGTGGCATCACAGAGAGAGAGAGAGCATGCAGGAGGCGAAGTGGGACGCCCACGGCATCACAGAGAGAGAGAGCATGCAGGAGGTGTAGTGGGACGCCCACGGCATCACGGAGAGAGAGAGCATGCAGGAGGCGAAGTGGGACGCCCACGGCATCACGGAGAGAGAGAGCATGCAGGAGGCGAAGTGGGACGCCCACGGCATCACGGAGAGAGAGAGCATCCAGGAGGCGATTCTGCTGATTAATATCAGTAGGCATTAATAGCATCTAATTTTCTTTCATTGAATGTTTCTCAGCTGCGTTTTGCTGCCTTCGCAGTGCGTCGTTGTTTGATTCAAAACAGTGTGTACCCTATCACTCTCACCGCTAATTGGTGGAGATGAGCTGTGCCGATGGAGGTAGAATGACTGCTGTGTAATCGCTAGCTTGGTTCGCTTGGCTGCAATGTATGTTCTCAATGCTGGGAGGTCACCACAGTCCCCGTCCTGAAGTAAAACCAGCACAAAGTTATCTTGGTAAACGTTGACTGAAGGGATTGATAGGGAAGTAAAGCAAGAGAAAGTTACTCATCATATTTCAATGTTAATCATTTTCTACCTTGACTTCAAATACCCTCACCTACAGTGTGCCATTGCTGTAGAAAAACACTGCAAAATGCTGTCCTGACTTCATACAGGGAACGATGCTGTCCTGACTTCATACAGGGAACGATGCTGTCCTGACTTCATACAGGGAACGATGCTGTCCTGACTTCATACAGGGAACGATGCTGTCCTGACTTCATACAGGGAACGATGCTGTCCTGACTTCATACAGGGAACGATGCTGTCCTGACTTCATACAGGGAACGATGCTGTCCTGACTTCATACAGGGAACGATGCTGTCCTGACTTCATACTGGGAACGATGCTGTCCTGACTTCATACAGGGAACGATGCTGTCCTGACTTCATACTGGGAACGATGCTGTCCTGACTTCATACAGGGAACGATGCTGTCCTGACTTCATACTGGGAACGATGCTGTCCTGACTTCATACAGTGAACGATGCTGTCCTGACTTCATACAGGGAACGATGCTGTCCTGACTTCATACAGTGAACGATGCTGTCCTGACTTCATACTGGGAACGATGCTGTCCTGACTTCATACAGTGAACGATGCTGTCCTGACTTCATACAGGGAACGATGCTGTCCTGACTTCATACAGTGAACGATGCTGTCCTGACTTCATACTGGGAACGATGCTGTCCTGACTTCATACAGGGAACGATGCTGTCCTGACTTCATACAGGGAACGATGCTGTCCTGACTTCATACTGGGAACGATGCTGTCCTGACTTCATACAGGGAACGATGCTGTCCTGACTTCATACTGGGAACGATGCTGTCCTGACTTCATACAGTGAACGATGCTGTCCTGACTTCATACAGTGAACGATGCTGTCCTGACTTCATACTGGGAACGATGCTGTCCTGACTTCATACAGGGAACGATGCTGTCCTGACTTCATACAGGGAACGATGCTGTCCTGACTTCATACAGTGAACGATGCTGTCCTGACTTCATACAGGGAACGATGCTGTCCTGACTTCATACTGGGAACGATGCTGTCCTGACTTCATACTGGGAACGATGCTGTCCTGATTTCATACAGGGAACGATGCTGTCCTGACTTCATACTGGGAACGATGCTGTCCTGACTTCATACTGGGAACGATGCTGTCCTGACTTCATACAGTGAACGATGCTGTCCTGACTTCATACAGTGAACGATGCTGTCCTGACTTCATACTGGGAACGATGCTGTCCTGACTTCATACTGGGAACGATGCTGTCCTGACTTCATACTGGGAACGATGCTGTCCTGACTTCATACAGGGAACGATGCTGTCCTGACTTCATACTGGGAACGATGCTGTCCTGACTTCATACAGGGAACGATGCTGTCCTGACTTCATACTGGGAACGATGCTGTCCTGACTTCATACTGGGAACGATGCTGTCCTGACTTCATACTGGGAACGATGCTGTCCTGACTTCATACAGGGAACGATGCTGTCCTGACTTCATACAGGGAACGATGCTGTCCTGACTTCATACTGGGAACGATGCTGTCCTGACTTCATACAGGGAACGATGCTGTCCTGACTTCATACTGGGAACGATGCTGTCCTGACTTCATACAGTGAACGATGCTGTCCTGATTTCATACTGGGAACGATGCTGTCCTGATTTCATACTGGGAACGATGCTGTCCTGACTTCATACTGGGAACGATGCTGTCCTGACTTCATACTGGGAACGATGCTGTCCTGATTTCATACAGGGAACAATGCTGTCCTGACTTCATACAGGGAACGATGCTGTCCTGACTTCATACTGGGAACGATGCTGTCCTGACTTCATACTGGGAACGATGCTGTCCTGACTTCATACAGGGAACGATGCTGTCCTGACTTCATACTGGGAACGATGCTGTCCTGACTTCATACAGTGAACGATGCTGTCCTGACTTCATACTGGGAACGATGCTGTCCTGACTTCATACTGGGAACGATGCTGTCCTGACTTCATACTGGGAACGATGCTGTCCTGACTTCATACTGGGAACGATGCTGTCCTGATTTCATACAGGGAACAATGCTGTCCTGACTTCATACAGGGAACGATGCTGTCCTGACTTCATACTGGGAACGATGCTGTCCTGACTTCATACTGGGAACGATGCTGTCCTGACTTCATACAGGGAACGATGCTGTCCTGACTTCATACTGGGAACGATGCTGTCCTGACTTCATACAGGGAACGATGCTGTCCTGACTTCATACTGGGAACGATGCTGTCCTGACTTCATACTGGGAACGATGCTGTCCTGACTTCATACAGTGAACGATGCTGTCCTGACTTCATACAGGGAACGATGCTGTCCTGACTTCATACAGGGAACGATGCTGTCCTGACTTCATACTGGGAACGATGCTGTCCTGACTTCATACTGGGAACGATGCTGTCCTGACTTCATACTGGGAACGATGCTGTCCTGACTTCATACTGGGAACGATGCTGTCCTGACTTCATACTGGGAACGATGCTGTCCTGACTTCATACAGTGAACGATGCTGTCCTGATTTCATACAGGGAACGATGCTGTCCTGACTTCATACAGGGAACGATGCTGTCCTGACTTCATACTGGGAACGATGCTGTCCTGACTTCATACAGGGAACGATGCTGTCCTGACTTCATACTGGGAACGATGCTGTCCTGACTTCATACTGGGAACGATGCTGTCCTGACTTCATACTGGGAACGATGCTGTCCTGACTTCATACAGGGAACGATGCTGTCCTGACTTCATACAGGGAACGATGCTGTCCTGACTTCATACTGTGAACGATGCTGTCCTGATTTCATACAGGGAACAATGCTGTCCTGACTTCATACAGGGAACGATGCTGTCCTGACTTCATACAGGGAACGATGCTGTCCTGATTTCATACAGGGAACGATGCTGTCCTGACTTCATACAGGGAACGATGCTGTCCTGACTTCATACAGGGAACGATGCTGTCCTGACTTCATACAGGGAACGATGCTGTCCTGACTTCATCCTCACAGTTCCGTAAAGGGTTGTCTCGAAAGAAACCACTTGTGCCAGTAGTAGATAATAGGTGCTATTGGCTCATACTCCATGGGTCATGTTCTACATGTCTACAGATTGACAAAGCACCACCACTGCCTGCTATGCTCTATTCCATTTGCTCTGTGAATGCCTGAGCTTTAGCATGCATGACGGGCTAGGGTACAGTATGCATTCAACTCTGCAAAGAAATTGTAGCATCTAGCTACCAGCGTTTTGGGAACAGTGGGTTGCCATAGAAATTAGAGGGGCAGAAGAGTCATTTCCCCTAGCAACAGAGGATTCAAAATAGACTATGGAGTTGTCCTGCTGTGACACGTCGGATTAAAGAGAGAACTGTAAACTGTTTCCGTACCCCTGAGGGCCTTTAAATTCCACTACTGTTAAAGGATTTTATTCTGCTAGTATCTAAGTATTTTGAACCAGCCAAAGATATTCCCCTAAAAAACAGAATGTGCGGGTTTTGTCCTCTACGTAATGCGTACACTGTTTATGATAATGAACAAGAAAGACTGAATTTAATTTTTGTTTTATACATTTATTTTGATGGATAAATGATTTGAGAGCAAAATACTATACATTACAGCTGCGTATATATCTAATCATTATTTAGTGTGACTCAAAAGGCCTGTCCCTCTAGTTCTCGGGTGCACTCACACTCATCTCTCGTAGTTATCTTCCGTGAAGTGTATCAGCGGCATAATTAGACTCACTGACCTTTCTAGTCCAATGATATGGTTAATTTGTATTCACTGCAAAGTCCCAACTTACATTGGTGAGACATATGCCCCCCCCCCCCCCCCCCCCCACTGCTCGACAGACAACATGACCCAAACTGTCATTATGAGGAGGAACCAGCTAAGGTTAAAAGACTGGATTCATCTAGACCAGCGGTTCCCAAACTAGGGGTCGCTACCCAATGTGGGGTCGCCTGATATGAAAATGGGGTTGCGGGAGTTTTTCCAAAATCCTGATGAAAGCTGCCATCAAGGCAAAGGGTGGCTATTTGAAGAATATCAAATATAAAATATATTACGATTTGTTTAACATTTTTTTGGTTACTTCCATATGTGTTGTTTTATAGTTTTGGTGTCTTCACTATTATTATACAATGTAGAAAATAATAAAAATAAAGAAAAACCCTTAAATGAGTAGGTGTTCTAAAACTTTTGACTGGTATTGTGTAACGTCCTGACCAGAGTTCTTATGTGTTTTGCTTGTTTAGTGTTGGTCAGGACGTGAGCTGGGTGGGAATTCTATGTTGTGTGTCTAGTTCGTCTGTTTCTATGTTCAGCCTGATATGGTTCTCAATCAGAGACAGCTGTCAATCGTTGTCCCTGATTGAGAATCATATATAGGTGGCTTGTTTTGTGTTGGGGATGGTGGGTGGTTGTTTCCTGTCTTTGTGTTTTGTCTGCACCAGCAAGGACTGTGACGGTTAGTGTGTTCTGTCAGTTTGTATCGTGTTTTTGTTTTGTCCTATTAAATTCATTATGTCTACTTACCACGCTGCACATTGGTCCTCTGATCCTTCTCGCCTCTCCTCGTCTGAGGAGGAGGACGAAGTAGACTGCCGTTACAGAACCACCCACCAAACCCGGATCAAGCAGCGTGAGAACGGGCAGCAGCGACAGCAGCAGCGGTACCAGGAGGAATGGTCATGGGAGCAAATATTGAACGGAGAAGGACCCTGGGCTAAGGTTGGAGAATATCGCCGCTCTCGGGAAGAGATGGAGGCAGCTAAAGCCAAGGAGCGGTGGTATGAGGAGGCAGCACGGAAGCGTGGCTGGAAGCCCGTGAAGAAACCCCAAAAATTTATTGGGGGGCTAAAGGGTAGTGTGGCGAAGGTAGGTAGGAAACCTGCGCCCACTTCCCATGCTTACCGTGGAGAGCGGGAGTACGGGCAGACACCGTGTTATGCGGAAGAGCGCACGGTGTCTCCTGTACGGGTGCATAGCCCGGTGCGGGTTATTCCACCTCCCCGCACTGGGCAGGCTAGAGTGAGCATTGAGCCAAGTGCCATGAAGCCGGCTCTACATATCTGGCCTCCAGTACGTCTCCTCGGGCCGGTGTACATGGCACCAGCCTTACGCATGGTGTCCCCGGTTCGCCAACACAGCCCAGTGCGGGTTATTCCACCTCCCCGCACTGGACGGGCTACGGGGAGCATGCAACCAGGTAAGGTTGGGCAGGCTCAGTGCTCAAGGGAGCCAGTACGCCTGCACGGTCCGGTATATCCGGCGCTACCTTCCCGCTCCAGCCCAGTACCACCAGTGCCTACACCACGCACCAGGCTTCCAGTGCGTCTCCAGAGCCCTGTTCCTCCTCCACGCACTCTCCCTGTGGTGCGTGTCTCCAGCCCAGTACCTCCAGTTCCGGCACCACGCACCAAGTCTCCTGTGCGTCTCCAGAGCCCTGTACGCACTGTGCCTTCTCCCCGCACTCGCCCTGAGGTGCGTGCCCTCAGCCCGGTACCACCAGTGCCGGTACCACGCACCAGGCCTATAGTGCGCATCGAGAGTCCAGTGTGCCCTGTTCCTGCTCCCCGCACTAGCCTTGAGGTGCGTGTCTCCAGTCCGGTACCATCAGTTCCGGCACTACGCACCAGGCCTACTGTGCGCCTCAGCAGGTCAGAGTCGGCCGTCTGCCCAACGCCGCCTGCACTGCTCGTCTGTCCAGCGCCGTCTGAGCTGTCTGCCTGCCCAGCGCCGTCTGAACTGCCTGTACTGCTCGTCTGCTCAACGCCGCCTGCACTGCTCGTCTGTCCAGCGCCGTCTGAGCTGCCTGCCTGCCCAGCGCCGTCTGAACTGCCTGCACTGCTCGTCTGCTCAACGCCGCCTGCACTGCTCGTCTGCCCAGCGCCGTCTGAGCTGCCTGCACTGCCTGCCTGCCCAGCGCCGTCTGAACTGCCTGCACTGCTCGTCTGCTCAACGCCGCCTGCACTGCTCGTCTGTCCAGCGCCGTCTGAGCTGCCTGCCTGCCCAGCGCCGTCTGAACTGCCTGCGCTGCTCGTCTGCTCAACGCCGCCTGCACTGCTCGTCTGCCCAGCGCCGTCTGAGCCATCCGTCTGCCCAGCGCCATCTGAGCCATCTGTCTGCCTAGCGCCATCTGAGCCATCTGTCTGCCCAGCGCCATCTGAGTCATCCGTCTGCCACGAGCCATTAGAGCCGCCCGTCTGTCCCGAGCCATTAGAGCCGTCCGTCAGTCAGGAGCCGCTAGAGCCGTCCGTCAGTCAGGAGCTGCCAGAGACGCCAGCCAGTCAGGAGCTGCCAGAGACGCCAGCCAGTCAGGAGCTGCCAGAGACGCCAGCCAGTCAGGAGCTGCCAGAGACGCCAGCCAGTCAGGAGCTGCCAGAGCCACCAGCCAGTCAGGAGCTGCCAGAACCGCCAGACAGTCAGGAGCTGCCAGAGCCGCCAGCCAGTCAGGAGCTGCCAGAGCTGCCCTACAGTCATGAGCTGCCCTATAGTCATGAGCTGCCCTATAGTCATGAGCTGCCCTATAGTCATGAGCTGCCCTATAGTCATGAGCTGCCCTCCAGTCATGAGCTGCCCTCCAGTCATGAGCTGCCCTCCAGTCATGAGCTGCCCTACAGTCATGAGCTGCCCTACAGTCATGAGCTGCCACCCAGTCATGAGCTGCCACCCAGTCATGAGCTGCCACCCAGTCATGAGCTGCCACCCAGTCCGGAGCTGCCACCCAGTCCGGAGCTGCCACCCAGTCCGGAGCTGCCACTCAGTCCGGAGCTGCCACTCAGTCCGGAGCTGCCACTCAGTCCGGAGCTGCCATTCGTCCTGAGCTGCCTCTCTGTCCGGAGTTGCCCCTCTGTCCTGAGCTACCTCTCTGTCCTGAGCTACCTCTCTGTCCTGAGCTACCTCTCTGTCCTGAGCTACCTCTCTGTCCTGAGCTACCTCTCTGTCCTGAGCTACCTCCTAAATCATGTGGGGGCCTTGGGGAGGATTCTTAGGCCAAGGTCGTGGGCGAGGGTCGCCACTCAAAGGACGCTAAGGAGGGGGACAAAGACAGTGGTGGAGTGGTGTCCTCGTCCACCGCCGGAGCCGCCACCGCGGACAGATGCCCACCCAGACCCTCCCCTTGAGTTTTAGGGGTGCGTTCGGAGTCCGCACCTCGGGGGGGGGGGGGGGGGGGGGGGGTACTGTAACGTCCTGACCAGAGTTCTTATGTGTTTTGCTTGTTTAGTGTTGGTCAGGACGTGAGCTGGGTGGGAATTCTATGTTGTGTGTCTAGTTCGTCTGTTTCTATGTTCAGCCTGATATGGTTCTCAATCAGAGACAGCTGTCAATCGTTGTCCCTGATTGAGAATCATATATAGGTGGCTTGTTTTGTGTTGGGGATGGTGGGTGGTTGTTTCCTGTCTTTGTGTTTTGTCTGCACCAGCAAGGACTGTGACGGTTAGTGTGTTTTGTCAGTTTGTATCGTGTTTTTGTTTTGTCCTATTAAATTCATTATGTCTACTTACCACGCTGCACATTGGTCCTCTGATCCTTCTCGCCTCTCCTCGTCTGAGGAGGAGGACGAAGTAGACTGCCGTTACATATTGTGTGTATATATATATATAGATACACTACCGTTCAAAAGTTTGGGGTCACTTAGAAATGTCCTTGTTTTTGAAAGAAAATTATTATTTTTGTCCTTTAAAATAACATAAAATTGATCAGAAATACAGTGTAGACGTTGTTAATGTTGTAAATGACTATTGTAGCTGGAAACGGCAGATTTTTTATGGAATATCTACATAGGTGTACAGAGGCCCATTATCAGCAACCATCACTCCTGTGTTCCAATGGCACGTTGTGTTAGCTAATCCAAGTTTATCATTTTAAAAGACTAATTGATCATTAGAAAACCCTTTTGCAATCATGTCAGCACAGCTGAAAACTGTTGTGCTGATTAAAGAAGCAATACAACTGGCCTTCTTTAGACTAGTTGAGTATCTGGAGCATCAGCATTTGTGGGTTTGATTACAGGCTCAAAATGGCCAGAAACAAAGACCTTTCTTCTGAAACTCGTCAGTCTATTCTTGTTTTGAGAAATGAAGGCTATTTCATGCGAGAACTTTTCAAGAAACTGAATATCTCGTACAACGCTGTGTACTACTCCCTTCATAGAACAGAGCAAACTGCCTCTAACCAGAATAGAAAGAGGAGTGGGAGACCCCGGTGCACAACTGAGCAAGAGGACAAGTACATTAGAGTGTCTAGTTTGAGAAACAGACGCCTCACAAGTCCTCAACTGGCAGCTTCATTAAATAGTTACGCAATACACCAGTCTCAATGTCAACAGTGAAGAGGCCATTATGCAACGCCATCCATTATGCAACGCCATGCCATACCCAGTGGACGGCGCTTAATTGAAGCCAATTTCCTCCTACAACAGGACAATGACTCAAAGCACAGCTCAAAACTATGCAAGAACTATTTAGGGAAGAAGCAGTCAACTGGTATTCTGTCTATAATGGAGTGGCCAGCACAGTCACCAGATCTCAACCCTATTGAGCTGTTGTGGGAGCAGCTTAACCGAATGGTAAGTAAGAAGTGCCCATCGAACAAATCCAACTTGTGGGAGGTGCTTCAGGAATCATGGGGTGAAATCTCTTCAGATTACCTCAACAAATTGACAACTAGAATGCCAAAGGTCTGCAGGGCTGTAATTGCTGCAAATGGAGGAGGGTTCTTTGACGAAAGCAAAGTTTGAAGGACACAATTATTATTTCAATTAAAAATCATTATTTATAACCTTGTCAACATCTTGACTATATTTCCGATTCATTTTGCAACTCATTTCATGTATGTTTTCATAGAAAACAAGGACATTTCTAAGTGACCCCCAAACTTTTGAACAGTAATATAAATGTATTAAAAACCCTGTATGTATGTCATTCAAAAATAAAACGTTTAGCATGGCTTCTAATGCTCAGATGCCCCTCTCTCTCTCTGGTTGTGTTCCAGATGACTGAGGAACAGTACGTTCTGGAGGCCCAGTCGGGCCATCTTCAGCAGCCCAGGTGTGACACCGTCTACCCCGTGGGACTCTATGGGTGGAGGAAGAGATTCCTCTACTTTTTCCTCTCGCTGTTGCTGGTCATAATGATAGTCAACCTGGCCTTAACTGTGTGGATAGTAAAGGTCATGAATTTCACTGTGGTGGGTAGCCTACCGTATAATGTTTTACAGTAGCCTACTGTATGTTTTACAATGACTATTGTATATTGTTTTACAGTAGCCTACGGTATATTGTTTACAGTAGCCATTTATATAATGTTTTACAGTAGCCTATTGTATAATGTTTAATAGTAGCCTACTATATAATGTTTTACAGTAGCCTATTGTATAATGTTTAATAGTAGCCTACTATATAATGTTTTACAGTAGCCTATTGTATAATGTTTAATAGTAGCCTACTATATAATGTTTTACAGTAGCCTATTGTATAATGTTTAATAGTAGCCTACTATATAATGTTTTACAGTAGCCTATTGTATAATGTTTAATAGTAGCCTACTATATAATGTTTTACAGTAGCCTATTGTATAATGTTTAATAGTAGCCTACTATATAATGTTTTACAGTAGCCTATTGTATAATGTTTAATAGTAGCCTACTATATAATGTTTTACAGTAGCCTATTGTATAATGTTTAATAGTAGCCTACTATATAATGTTTTACAGTAGCCTATTGTATAATGTTTAATAGTAGTATATTGTGAACCAGTTTGCACAGGTCTGCTCATACTCTATTATACTAATGGGGGATTTGTCCACTAAAATACATTTGGATGGTGCTACATGGATGAGGTGAATGAATGTAAATTAAAGAGACAGATGGATAGATTTGATTTAATTATTGATTTAACATAACGCTTGACATAGCAAGTGCATGTTCTGTGTTAAGATATACTTGATTCATAAGTACATTAGAAGTTTTGCATGATAACACACATACATACGTATATAATTAAGATTAAAACAATTGCTTCAATTGGATCTGGTGAAAAGAATATCGCTGCAAAGAATATCGCTGCCAAGCGACAAAACGGAAAAAAATTCCTAATCACCTTCAGGGATAGCTGTGTAGTGCAGAATGTTGAAAGCGATTCATGGCTAATGTATGCAATCTACCATTTTGTCAACAAACCCCTGAAGACAGCATCATACTGTGACGTCGGGACCGTCTTTATCACTTCTCCACTCCTTGGCTCCCAATCAATTTATGTAATTTACTCAAGTGTTTCCTTTATTTCGGCAGTTACCGACAGTGCCCCTTGACTTTTTCCACATTTTGTGAAGTTACAGACTTATTCTAAAATGTATTGAATTATTTTTTCCCCCATCAATCTACACACAATACCCCATAATGACATAGCAGAAACAGGTTTTTGACATTTTTGATAATTTATTTAAAAAATTAATAAATGAAATATCACATTTACATTAGTATTTAGACCCTTTAGTCAGTGCTTTGTTGAAGTACTTTTGGCAGCGATTACAGCATTGTGTCTTCTTGGGTATGGCGGTACAAGCTTGACACACCTGTATTTGTGGAGTTTCTCCCATTCTTCTCTGTAGATCCTCTCAAACTCTGTCAGGTTGGATGGGGAGCGTTGCTGCACAGCTATTTTCAGGCCTCTCCAGTGGTGTTCGAACGGGTTCAAGTCCGGGCTTTGGCTGGGCCACTCAAGGATATTCAGAGACTTGTCCCGAAGCCACTCCTGCATTGTCTTGGCTGTGTGCTTAGGGTTGTTGGAAGGTGAACCTTCGCCCCAGTCTGAGGTCCTGATCGCTCTGGAGTAGGTTTTCATCAAGGATCTCTCTGTACTTTGCTCCGTTCATCTTTCCCTCGATCCTGACTAGTCTCCCAGTCCCTGGCGCTGAAAAACATCCCCACAGCATGATGCTGCCACCACCACGCTTCCCTGTAGGGATGGTGCCAAGTTTCCTCCAAATGTGACGCTTGGCATTCAGGCCTAAGAATTCAATCTGGGTTTCATCAGACCAGAGAATCTTGTTTCTCATGGTCTGACAGTCTTTAGGAGCCATTTGGCCATTTGGCAAACTCCAAGCATGCTGTCATGTGCCTTTTACTGAGTAGTGGCTTCCGTCTGTGTTGCAGAGATAGTTGTCCTTCTGGAAGGTTTTCCCATCTCCACAGAGGAACTCCAGAGCTCTGTCAGAGTGACCATCAGATTCTTGGTCACCTCCCTGACCAAGGCCCTCCCCTTGATTGCTCAGTTTGGCCGGGAAGCCAGCTCTAGGAAGAGTCTTGGTGGTTCCAAACTTCTTCCATTTAAGAATGATGGAGGCCACTGTGTTCTTGGAGACCTTCAATCCTGCAGGCATTTTTTGGTACCTTTCCCCAGATCTGTGCTTTGACACAATCCTGTCTCGGAGCTCTACGGACAATTCCTTTGACCTCATGGCTTGGTTTTTGCTCTGACATGCACTGTCAGCTGTGAGACCTTATATAGACAGGTGTGTGCCTTTCCAAATCATCTCCAATCAATTTAGTTGTCGAAACATCTCAAGGATGATCAATGGAAACAGGATGCACTTGAGCTCAATTGCGAGTCTCATAGCAAAGTGTCTGAATACTTATATAAATAAGGGATTTCTGTTTTTTGGTTTTAAAACATTTTCCCAAAATTCTAAAAACATATTTTCGCTTGGTCATTATTGGGTATTGTGTGTAGATTGATGAAGGGAAACAAATATTTAATACATTTTAGAATAAGGCTGTAAAGTAACAAATTGTGTAAAAAGTCAAGGGGTTTAAATACTTTTCCGAAAGCACTGTATGTCTGTAGATGTTATCTGTGCTGTGGGTGTCTTGACTACTCTCTGTCTCAAGACGTCAACATCTCTGCCAACCTAGAACCCCATAAGCTGTATGGAAGATGTAATGCTGTGTAGATTCATACTTGTACATATATGATACATAAGGAGAGGTGTGGTATCCTGACAAGCCTTCTGGTGATGCTTATTTTGAATGACAAGTCCATCCCCCAATAGCTGTCTGTGTACATGATTCATTGGTCTGGACATTACGGGGCATCAGTGCATGACTTAGTGAAAGTGAGACGTGTCGAAGTTAGGATTCTCCCCTTTAGACATCAAGACATGTAATCTTAATATCCACACAAAATGCCACATTTATAAGCGAATCGTAACTACTTATTAAGCATTATTAACATTAAATCAAGTGACACTATTTAATCAACATTATATTACAAACCTGTCCATAAACATATCAGCGGGTACACAGAGAATGTTTATTTTTCAATGACTCAGTTTAGTGCGTTGCCAACACCACTTCCTTATTGGTTAACAAGCTTCATAAGCTCTTACGCTGTTGTTCATAACCAAGGCATAATGCTCAACTGTCTGTAGCTGATCTTACCGTATAACGCATCATGTAGCCTAAACTAATGTATTCTTAAGGACACCTACAGTTACGCGTAACCGTTCAATCTACGAAAGGCTCGTCTGCCACGTTAGCGACTGTTTGGCGCTGTTGAGGGAGGGCTGAGGGCCTCTGCTACACCCTGTCACTCAGCGGGATCCCCTACCTCTACCCTGTCACTCAGTGTGCTGCTGTCACCTCAGCGTAATCCCCTACATCTACCCTGTCACTCAGTGTCACCAGTGTAGCCTGTAATAGGCATACACAACATCTATCAGCTCAGCCTGGTGTTGTACTGTGTCCAGGTCAGGCTATGTCAGTGACATGCAGCTCAGCCTGGTGTTGTACTGTGTCCAGGTCAGGCTATGTCAGTGACATATATTCAGCAGCTCAGCCTGGTGTTTTACTGTGTCCAGGTCAGGCTATGTCAGTGACATGCAGCTCAGCCTGGTGTTTTACTGTGTCCAGGTCAGGCTATGTCAGTGACATGCAGCTCAGCCTGGTGTTGTACTGTGTCCAGGTCAGGCTATGTCAGTGACATGCAGCTCAGCCTGGTGTTGTACTGTGTCCAGGTCAGGCTATGTCAGTGACATGCAGCTCAGCCTGGTGTTGTACTGTGTCCAGGTCAGGCTATGTCAGTGACATGCAGCTCAGCCTGGTGTTGTACTGTGTCCAGGTCAGGCTATGTCAGTGACATGCAGCTCAGCCTGGTGTTGTACTGTGTCCAGGTCAGGCTATGTCAGTGACATACATCCAGCAGCTCAGCCTGGTGTTGTACTGTGTCCAGGTCAGGCTATGTCAGTGACATGCAGCTCAGCCTGGTGTTGTACTGTGTCCAGGTCAGGCTATGTCAGTGACATGCAGCTCAGCAGCTCAGCCTGGTGTTGTACTGTGTCCAGGTCAGGCTATGTCAGTGACATGCAGCTCAGCAGCTCAGCCTGGTGTTGTACTGTGTCCAGGTCAGGCTATGTCAGTGACATACATTCAGCAGCTCAGCCTGGTGTTTTACTGTGTCCAGGTCAGGCTATGTCAGTGACATGCAGCTCAGCCTGGTGTTGTACTGTGTCCAGGTCAGGCTATGTCAGTGACATGCAGCTCAGCCTGGTGTTTTACTGTGTCCAGGTCAGGCTATGTCAGTGACATACATTCAGCAGCTCAGCCTGGTGTTGTACTGTGTCCAGGTCAGGCTATGTCAGTGACATGCAGCTCAGCCTGGTGTTTTACTGTGTCCAGGTCAGGCTATGTCAGTGACATGCAGCTCAGCAGCTCAGCCTGGTGTTGTACTGTGTCCAGGTCAGGCTATGTCAGTGACATGCAGCTCAGCAGCTCAGCCTGGTGTTGTACTGTGTCCAGGTCAGGCTATGTCAGTGACATGCAGCTCAGCCTGGTGTTGTACTGTGTCCAGGTCAGGCTATGTCAGTGACATGCAGCTCAGCAGCTTGACTCTTGCAGAAGACACATTTCAGTTGAATGCATTCAGTTGTACAATTGACTAGGTATCCCCCTTTCCCTTTACACACAGGAGTAAAAAACAGGCAATTATACATCTTTCACGACTTCTGGGGTACAGCACTTGATGTAAACGAACGCAATGCCAGTAAAGTCATGATTGTTGGCAAACAGGGTCGTCGGTAATGTGTTTTGGGCGTGTGTGTGAAAGCTGGTGTGACATGACATTGTTACGAATGTTAACGTCATTATAGAAGTAAAAAAAAGAGTGACAACTGTTTAAAGGACATTCCTGTCCTTTAGGCTGCTTATTTGTTCTGTACTTTTGTTGTACATTTTGCAGGACGGAATGGGAAACCTTCAGGTGAACGGGGAAGGGATACGACTGGAGGGAATATCGGAATTTCTTCTTCCCCTTTATGTGAAGGAGATCCAGTCAAGTAGGGTAAGCTACTCTGTTTACTAAACCCCACCGTTGTTCTCAGTGTAACGGAGTTAAGAACATACAATAAGCTCACTCCACAGTTAGCTTGAAATGTCGCCGATGGAACTGCTGACTTAGATGTTTTCCGATAACTCAAATTGTTGCTGCGTTGTCAAGGATGGGGCACGTGTGCTAGCAAGGCAGAGGTCCTGGATTCGAGCCTCGGTGTGAGCTGAATCGGAAGGAAGCGATACTCACTAAGCAAGCAGCAGTCACATCCATAACATCAGCACTAGGGTTAATGATGATGCTGGAATTAACCCTATGGAATTTCATATTAGGACTGCTGAATGATCATATGATGATACCAGATTCTCCCTATAAATGTAAGTGGAAATCATCTTAGAGATCTTCAAAAAACCGTTGCTAAGCTCTGATGGATCATGCTTGATGTTGATTGATATATTAACCACAGAAGAATACAGAACTAGGCCATAGAGAACTTGCTATATATGGAGTTTAGAAAATTTCTATGTGTTGCCCCGGGGGATATTGCACGTTTTTTCTCCAGACGGTACTCTCTTCCTCTCCTCCCCAATTTCCTGCCCTCCATCAGAACTGTATCAGGTTCCCCCTCAATCAAAAGGAAGATGGATAACGGGGGACTCTTCGTTTCTCACAAGTCACACACAACCTAGTGTAGACGACAGACAATTACAGGGGGACCACAGTCCCAGCTGAATTTTCAATCAAGCCGGTACAATAAATCCCCCTGCCTCCCACTCCCCTTTGATGTCAGTAGGATAACTGAACTCCTGCACAAACTCTCCTGTTCTTCTTAGACACCCAGTCCATCCGAGCTGATCAATGTTTCAATATGAAATGGATAGCAATCTCAGGCCTTAAAGCCTCAGTTGGAAGTAGATTTTCTTTGGATGACTGTTTACTGTACATGGACAACGACTGGATGGTGGGCTTGATTTGATACTCTTGATAAGTTTGAAAGTTAATTCAGTTGAAATTGGTAGTATAATTTATTTTTAATTATATTTCCTCAGATGTAGTCAGATATTTTCTTAAATGTCAGTATGTTCAGCTAGTCGTTGAATATTGAGCAGTTGTCACGTCCGTCGTAGTGAGGAGACCAAAGCGCAGCGTGACGTGAAGACATATTTTTAATACAAGACGACTAAACACGAAGAACACTAAACAAAATAACAAAACGAACGTGACTGCTATAAACAAAGAGTGCATACATGCAACTTCACATAGACAATAACCCACAAAACCAAAATGGTAAATGGCAACCTAAATAGGATCTCCAATCAGAGACAACGATAAACAGCTGCCTCTGATTGGGAACCAATCTAGGCCACCATAGACCTACATAATGCCCAGACTACACACACACACCTAGACATACCAAAACCCTAGACAAGACAAAAACACACATACCACCCTCGTCACACCCTGACCTAACCAAAATAATAAAGAAAACAAAGAATACTAAGGTCAGGGCGTGACAGCAGTTGATTGCAATAAAACTGGCAAAACCTTAGTTGGACATTAAGATGACATCTATCACTGTTCGCTTTAATTATTACATATTAGGGTAAAAAAAAAATCCCGAAAATCTAAAACATTTCCTTCCCAAAATTGCAACCATACCGGTAATATAAAGCTGCAGCTTATATGTTGATCCTCTGCCAGTGCCACAAAGCTAGTTTAGGAGATTTGTGAATGTGAGATGGAGATTGCCTTCAGTAACTCCGTCGAGAGGTCGCTTGTAGCCTAAACATTATAGTCAACGATGCAATTTATTTTATTTTTGCTTTAGGGCGGCATAAAAAGAGTATATTATTGGTCCATGGCACCCGTCATTATTTTTCTCGGGAAACGAGAAGGAGCTTGGTCGGGAAGTCCCGGGATACCGGTCACCAGTATTAAACCGATGTTTTTACAGTCTGTTAGAAGGCTATGCTAGGGGAGTGTTACGGTCTCACCGGAGATATTTGCAGGACAGAGAGCACAGGGAATCTCTGAAAGGATCATTCAATATTTTTTTCACCGGAGGAAATATGTCAGGCACCGAGAGGATTGTGTTTATCCACTGAGTTAAAGAGATACTGTAAGTTGCATGTTGAGTTTAGTCATGCTCCGACATGACTAAACGTCTAATCAATAAGCCATTACCGCAGAAATAATTATGGCGGACCAGCCTTTGCATTGTACTATGTGGGGACGTCTTGTTTAACATGCCTTTTATACAATATATTGGCCTTCTGTATAATACTTTGGCACGAACCAGCAGTTTAATGTAATTGTGAATGTATCCATGATGTGTTACAATGCAAATACAGGGAGGAGACTGTGTGCAATTCAGTTAAATGTTGACTAGACCTCATTTGTCATTTGTACAATCTTAGACAATATACTGTAGCTCACAAGAGTATTTAAAGTGAATCAAATCTATGTCATTCATAACTGAGTGCAGTGGCTTTTTCTCTTGAGATGTCAGCTGGTCTAAAAATAGGTTCGAGCATGTATAATTAATTGGACTGGAACTACTTCCTTGTGGAGTCTTTAGAGCTGTGTAACATGACTTAATTCTCTCTTCACTTAAATCATAATGGACAATGATTTGATGAAACAAGCTAGTTCAAATAGATGGGTTTAGGGAGTTGCTGATAAAATAGATGACAATTATTATATATTTTATTGAAGATTAAATCCGTGATGACCACTGTTGTAGCGGTTGTTTCAAAACAGATGTTTCCTGTTAATGGTAAAGTGTGATATAACTTTTTTTTTATAACTTACAGTGAGATCTTGATATCTTTCCACTAGCCTAACCTCCACTTATCCTGCTGCCTTTGGTTATGAAGTGTCCTTGTATGCAGGGCAGCACCCTTGGCATTACTTCAGCCATTGGTAGTTTTTCCATTTTTCACAACATGCTCCATGAATGTGTATTAACTCCATGAAGTTCACGTGACCTTCTGACCTTTCTGTAAGAGCCACAATGACTAGACTCTTTCATCAGTTCACAGAGTATCATTCAGGAGTGCTAATGTTTGACCCTCAGGTCAGATACCATTTAAGACCAAAAAATACATAATGGCACAAGATGGAACAAGATGGAACATTTAATTCCCCACTCACTTGGTCTGTTGGTTCATGTGTCTTGTGTCAGAACAGGAAATGAATAAAAACTAGATTCAAGGAAAATCAACTCGGGTCTAATAATATTTTGTGCTCAACATTTAGATTCTCACAGAAATTGCTGGATCAAATTGTTAGAACCAACATATTTACATGTATCTACCAGGGGGTTTATAATGTCTGAATGAAAATGAATCCTCTTATTGCAGGTCACTTGTATTTTCATGTTTTGCACTCTTTTTACATCCCCACTTTTTCTCTCCTCCTTTCTTCCCACCCCCTCCCTCTCTCACGCTTCCTCTAGGCCAGCCCATTGGTCGTGCGGTCGGACAGAAACGTGACTGTAAACGCTCGAAATGACCAAGGCCAACTCACTGGACAGCTGACAGTGGGTTAGATAAGTTCAGAACTGTTTCCCTGAACACTTAAAACAGATGACTAACCATTTTGATACAATATTGATATTAAAAAAACGTGTTTTTCAGCAGCACAATTTTGCAAAGACTCAGTTCAGACTATGGCTTCTACTGTAAATTCCAGAATAGATCTCATTTCAATGACTTTAATCAAGTTGATCTTTTACTCATTATGAATCTGCTTTCTTCGCCTGGAGGAGTCACAGCAAAGTGTTCGAGTCATTAACCTTTGAAGCACTTATGAAAAGTGAAATAGGTTCTTCTCATTATCATCAAGTTTAATCATCAGTCAGGCCTAATTACCAGAGTCATTTACATGATTAATGGCTATTTGAAAGCAAAATGACATGCTTATTAACACTAATAGCTATTGATTTTCACCAGCATAAGTTTGGGATTGATGATGATGATTCATCAAGGCTAGTGATGTGACACTTTGTCAAATCAAATCATATTTGTCACATGCGCCGAATACAAACAGGTGTAGACCTTACTTACAAGCCCGTAACCAACACTGCAGTTCAAGAAAGAGTTAAGAAAATATTTACGAAATAAACTAAAGTAAAACATTTTTTATGAAAAGTAACACAATAAAATAACAGTAATGAGGATATATACACAGGGGGTACCAGTACCGAGTCAATGTGTGGTGGTACAGGTTAGTTGAGGTAATTTGTACATGTAGGTAGGGGTAAAGTGACTATGCATAGATAATAAGCAGCAAGTAGAACAAAGGAGGGGAGGGGGGGTGTAAATAATGAGAATAGTCCGGGTGGCCATTTGATTAATTGTTCAGCAGTCTTATGGCTTGGGGGGTAGAAGCTGTTAAAGGAGCCTTTTGGACCTAGAAATGGTGCTCCGACACCGCTTGCCATTGGGTAGCAGAGAGAACAGTCTATGACTTGGGTGACTGTATTCTTTGACACTTTTTTGGGCCTTCCTCTGACAATGCCTAGGATATAGGTCCTGGATGGCAGGAAGCTTGGCCCCAGTGATATACTGGGCCGTAGGCACTACCCTCCGTAGCGCCTTATGGTCGGATACCGAGCAGTTGAAATACCAGGCGGTGATGCAACCGGTCAGGATGTTCTCGATGGTGCAGCTGTAGAACTATGTGGATCTGGGGAACCATACCAAATCTTTTCAATCTCCTGAGGGGGAAAAGGTGTTGTCGTGCCCTCTTCACAACTGTCTTGGTCTGTTTTGACCATGATAGTTTGTTGGTGATGTGGACATCAAGGAACTTTAAACTCTCGACCCGCTCCACTGCAGCCTGTCGATGTGAATGGGGGCATGTTCGGCCCTCCTTTTCCTGTTGTCCACGATCAGCTCCTTTGTCTCTCACGTTGAGAGAGAAGTTGTTGTCCTGACACCACACTGCCAGGTCTCTGACCTCCTCCCTATAGGCAGTCTCATCGTTGTCTGTGATCAGGCCTACCACTGTCGTGTCGTCAACAAACTTAATGATGGTGTTGGAGTTGTGCTTGGCCACGCCGTCGTGGGTGAACAGGGAGTACAGGAGGGGACTAAGCACGCACCCCTGAGGGGCCCTGTGTTGAGGATCAGCTTGGCAGATGTGTTGTTGCCTACCCTTACCACCTAGGAGCGGCACATCAGGAAGTCCAGGATCCAGTTGCAGAGGAAGGTGTTTAGTCCCAGGGTCTGCTTGAAACATGTAGGTATTACAGAGTCGGTCAGGGAGAGATTGAAAATGTTAGTGAAGACACTTGCCAGTTGGTCCGCGCATGCTCCAAGTACACGTCCAGGTAATCCATCTGGCCCGTGGCCTTGTGAATGTTGACCTGTTTAAAGGTATTGCTCACATCGGCTACGGAGAGCGTGATCACTTAGTGATCACACAGTCGTCCGAAACAGCTGGTGCTCTCATGCAGGCTTCTGTGATGCTTGCCTCGAAGCGTTCATAAAAGCCATTTAGCTTGTCTGTTAGGTTCGCGTCACTGGGCATCGCACAGCTGGGTTTCCCTTTGTTGTCCGGAATAGTTTGCAAGCCCTGCCACAGCCGACGAGCGTCAGAGCCTGTGTAGTAGGATTCAATCTTAGTCCTATATTGACCCTTTGCCTGTATGATGGTTCGTCTGAGGGCAGTGGGATTTCTTATAAGTGTCCGGTTCCTTGATAGCAGCAGCTCTAGCCTTTATCCCTGTGCGGATGTTGCCTGTAATCCATGGCTTCTGGTTGGGATATTTACGTACGGCCACTGTGGGAACGACGTTGTCGATACACTTATTGATGAAGCCGGTGACTGAGGTGGTATACTCCTCAATGCCATTGGATGAATCCCGGAACATATTCCAGTCTGTGCTAGCAAAACAGTCCTGTAGCGTAGCATCTGCATCATCTGACAATTTCCGTATTGAGCGAGTCACTAGTACTCCCTGCTTTAGTTTTTGCTTGTAAGCAGGAATCAGGAGGATATAATTATGGTCAGATTTGCCAAATGGAGGGCGAGGGAGAGCTTTGTATGCGTCTCTGTGTGTGGAGTAAAGGTGGTCTAGATTTTTTTCCCTCTGTTTGCACGTGACATAGAATGGATTAATGTTTGGATGCATTAATGTCCCCGGCCACTAGGAGCACCGCTTCTGGATAAGCATTTTTTTGTTTGCTTATGGCCTTATACAGCTCGTTGAGTGCGGTCTTAGTGCCAGCATTGGTTTGAGGTGGTAAATAGACGGCTATGAAAAATATAGATAAACTCTTGGTAGATAGTGTGGTCTACAGCTTATAATGAGGTACTGTACCTCAGGCGAGCAATACCTCGAGACTTCCTTAATATTAGACATCGCGCACCAGCTGTTATTTAAAAATAGACACACCCCCACCAGACGTCGCTGTTCTGTCCTGCCGATGCACGGAAAACCCAGCCAACTGTAGATTATCCATATCGTCGTACAGTCACGACTCGGTGAAACATAAGATATTACAGTTTTTAATGTCCCGTTGGAAGGAAATTCTCAAACAGAGATCATCCAGTTTATTCTCCAGTGATTGCACGTTGGCCAATAGAACGGATGGTTGAGGTGGGTTACCCACTCCCCAATGAATTCTCACAAAGCACCCCGATCTCCGCCCCCTGTATTTCCTTCTTATTTTTCACACGAATGACGGTGATTTGGGCTTGGTCTCGGAGAAGTAGTATATCCTTCTCGTCTGACTCATTAAAGCACAAATCTTTGTCCAGTTTGAGGTGAGTAATCGCTGTTCTGATATCCAAAAGCTATTTTCAGTCTTAAGAGACAGTCGCAGCAACATTATGTACAAAAGAAGTTACAAACAACGCGAAAAAACAAAATAGCCCAGTTGGTTAGGAGCCCATAAAACGGCAGCCATCCCCTTACGCTTGATCTTCACTTGTAAACTGGTGTCCGATTAGGCAGAAAACACTATTTTGGGAAAATTTTGACAAAATAAAATGGAACTTGGGGAGAATAATTCAAATGCACAGTCATTGCGCACCATAGTTATTTGGATTAACCATAAAGAGATTTATTGACTACTGGATAGGCTATGAGCACCTACCTTAGAGTGATAGTGCTCCAGCACTATCTGCTGACCCGAAAATTAAGGCTTTTGAAATTCCAGATTGCTTTGGTTAGTGACTACAGTCAGTTGTAGCAGCAACCAAATGGGTACCCGGGTTTGCAGTTCCTTCGCCCCTGTTAGAAATGGCACTATTTTGGTGCCATTGTTAGTTCCACTGTAGAAATGAATATAGAACCCTATAGATACCACACAGCCAACTACTGCTTGTCTTTCCTCAGGTCCAGATTCAGTGGAAGCGCGGTGTCAGAGATTTGAGGTGCGGAGCAGGGATGGAGGGAAGGTGCTGTTCTCTGTAGATGAAAAGAAGATCAGCATAGGAACAGACACAGTCAGAGTAACTGGTAAGAGACGCTGCAGAGCCCAGTCTGTCCAGTTTATACACAGTAATCTAACATCTCACTTTCACAAGGAATACAGAAAAGTAGGTCACTTAGAAACAGTAAAATCTGGCTTTGTGTGACTTACCTCAGTCACCCCTGGCATAGTTCACATCATGAAAGCACTCCTTCTGTTGATTGCATTTGTGATTTTCTTTGTGGAAAGGCTCAGACGGAGGGGTCTTTGGACACTCTGTGGAAACGCCACACATCCAGGCAGGCGCCTATCAAGATCTGAAGTAAGTTTATGCTCACATTTAAACTTCTTACATTTCGGACTATTTTGTTTAAAAGCTTTATCATGGTATCTTACATACTGAATTAAGCGTTTGTCTGTCATATACATGTTCAATTAAAATGATTATGCATAATTACTCAATGTTCAATAAGTTACTTGTTAATTTAAATGTTGTGCCATTCATCCCATTTTCTATCACCACCGTTTTAAACAGCACTGTTGGTAGTTCATGCATTCCTCATTGTCTAAGCTTTTCATTCAAAACCCTGACAAATACAATTTCTCATTAAACATGCACTATAATGAAAATTGCACAAGCGTAAACTCATTTATCAGTTGTTCCACTTGGAAATAAGTGCATTACATTAGGCTTTCATGAAAATGAGTGGGATTAAATGCATATCACACTCACAAGGCAGTTCCTTCTCTCGAAATACACTTAGCCTGAGCCAGTGGCCCCCGTAAATCCATTAACAAGCAATAATGAGTGTATTTTTAGTCTATCTTCATGGTTCTACAGGGAAGATTCAGATTAAAGTTGGCAGAAAAAGTGTTATGGTAGCTAATTCCTCTGTAGTGAGTTGTATATTGATGACATTGCCCAAAGCAAACACTGTTCAATAGTAATTTAGCAAGAAATGAATTTACTGTTGAACAGCTTCCCAAATCCCAGACCGTATCTTAGACTTAGAATCACACGCAGAGGGCCTCCCGGGTGGCGCAGTGGTCTAGGGCACTGCATCGCAGTGCTAGCTGCGCCACCAGAGTCTCTGGGTTCGCGCCCAGGCTCTGTCGCAGCCGGCCGCGACCGGGAGGTCCATGGGGCGACGCACAATTGGGCTAGCGTCGTCCGGGTTAGGGAGGGTTTGGCCGGTAGGGATATCCTTGTCTCATCGCGCTCCAGCGACTCATGTGGCGGGCCAGGCGCAGTGCGCGCTAACCAAGGGGGCCAGGTTTACGGTGTTTCCTCCAACACATTGGTGCGGCTGGCTTCCGGGTTGGAGGCGCGCTGTGTTAAGAAGCAGTGCGGCTTGGTTGGGTTGTGCTTCGGAGGACGCGTGGCTTTCGACCTTCGTCTCTCCCGAGCCCGTACGGGAGTTGTAGCGATGAGACAAGATAGTAATTACTAGCGATTGGATACCACGAAAATTGGGGAGAAAAGGGGATAAAATTTATTAAAAAATAAAAAAATAAAAAGAATCACACGCAGAAGTGAATCTGAAAAGGAGAATCTGAAAAATATTTAGCTAATTGGGAGAAATATATTGCCTACATTGTTCATTATGTATTTGAAAATAAACATTTAGTTTAAAATCAGACCTATTTAATTCATAATAAAATGCAAGTTCGCAACATATTTTCTTCCCTATAGTGTAACTTTTAAAAAACTATCTAAAAATTATATCTTGAGGAAGATCTTTTCTTTTGACATATTGATATGGGCTATCATGGCCAAGTACACTAGGGTCAGTTTGAGCTCGTTGGATTTACTGAAGAAAACGTGGAGTAGCATCATCACTGCAATACACACCATGTCATCAATAGTAGAGTCAGAGGTCATGCAAAGTGGAAGATAAATTACACTATAGCTGTGTTCGAATACCCCATACTAACATACTGTATACTACATACTTAATGAGTATATACACACTACATACTATTAGTTCATTTTAGTATACTGTAAACAAACGGTGTGCTTTCAGTTGAGCGTATTAGCGCTTCGCCTGTCTCCCGGAAGTTGATGCTGTTGCTATGCAAACTCTTGCTGGCTTGTTAGCGTAACAAATGATTAGCTAGACTTTGTGTGTGTTCGTAATTTCAATCTGGAGTGCCAGAGTGTGCTCTGGGGCGTTTGTAAATTCACGGCATTTCGCACTCGGAGCGTTCAGAGTGAACACTGAACGCTCAGGCCGAGGAGTAGGGTTGATCCGAGCGTTCTGACTTCACAATAACAGCAGACAAGCACCCAAACTAACTGGCTAACTACTTCCAGACACAAATGATAGAACATATCACTGACCATTTTACTCGCCCTATCAGAGCTGGTTATGCAGTGTTCATGTTATCTAGAGCGTTGGTGACTGTGCTGCTGGTGAACAATTGAATTATGATTTTTTTTGCCAACGTTTACTGACACCAGACACATTCAACAGGTGTTGAGCGTTCATAAATTCATTAGTTATTCTGCGCTCTGCCTGGCACAGTCAGACGAGAGTGCTCTGAAATCTGAGTAGATAGCCAGAGCGAATTTACGAACACACCCGAACGACTATACCACTTAGCTAAGCTATAAAATGACGTGAATAAGTCAATAAACGTTGGATAGTTAGCATAAAGTAAATATACTGGTAAGTTCGATGTATTAGTCGCCAACTTACGTTACAGTAGGTAGCTAACATACCTGGGACATACTGCTGTAATGAAATGCTTTGCGATTCGTAAGGATAGCGTAGCTAACAAATTGTCAGCCAACATAACGTGTAATGTAACTTATTTGCAAAGTCACTACTTTATTACATTGCTCAACGTTTTCTTAACATTTGTCTCAATTAGTTAATGCAACGAATTTGTATCCGCTCTCGTCGGACTTCGGCTGCATATTTTCCGTTATTTTCTTCAAATCTGAGAACATTGTAAAGCCACAACCATTTTCTGAAGAATTGCATTATGGGCCCTAAAAGCACAGAAATAGTGTCCATTGCTTGTATACTTTCGTATTTTGGCGTATGTAGTACAGCATCCGGGAACTTTTGGCATACTGACTATATCCATACTATGACCAATAAGCATACTACATATTCAATTTACATCTCAAATAGTACAGTTATAAAAGTCATACTAACACAGCTAGCTTGTGCTATTTTGCCACAGTAGTTATGTTGGTCTACACTACGCGCCGTAATTATTGGGACAGTGTACAATTTTTTATTATTTTGGCTTTATACACCAAAAGTTTGGATTTGAAATCAAACAATGGCTATGAGGTTAAAGTACAGACTGTCAGTTTTAATTTGAGGCTATTTTTTTATCATATTGGATGAACCATTTAGAAATTACAGCACTTTTTAATATATAGTCCCCCATTTTAGGGGACCAAAAGTATTCACTTCTTTGTGTATTAAGTAGTAAAAAGTAACGTTTTCGGACCCATTTTCATAACACGCAATGTCTACGTCGAGCTTGTGACTAAAATGTGTTGGATGCATTTGTGTTTCAGATTATTTTGTGCCCAATAGAAATGAATGTGGTGTCATTTCGTTGTCACATTTATTGTAAATAAGAATAGAATATGTTTCTAAACACTTCTACATTAATGTAGAGGCTACCATGATTACAGATAATCCTGAATAAAAGTGAGAAAGTTAGACGCACATATCATACCCCCATTACATGCTAACCTCTCACCACCATACAGCTACTACTACTGCCATACAGCTACCACCATAAAGCTACCACTACTGCCATACAGCTACCACCATAAAGCTACCACTACTGCCATACAGCTACCACCATAAAGCTACCACTACTGCCATACAGCTACCACCATAAAGCTACTACTACTGCCATACAGCTACTACCATAAAGCTACCACTACTGCCATACAGCTACCACCATAAAGCACAGCTACCACCATAAAGCACAACTACCACCATACAGCTACCACCACACTACTACCACCACCGCCACCACACAGCAAATAGATACACTACCCAAAAGGCAATCTATCTATTTATACACATTTTAACATTAGGTCATAAAGAGTGCATGTTGAACTTCATTACAAACATATTTCCCAGTAACAGGGTTGACGATTGCATCTTAAAATCAGCCATACACCCCTTGTGACAGGGGAATGGAAGGCAGTCTGTGTGCAACAGGGCGGGGACATTGAATGCAAGTTTAACAACAATATTTAAACGTGTTAAAACGTTTCTAGCCTATCTATGGGTAACATCATTGACCTTTGATGCTCGATGTGCTCATTTGTTCACCACAAAACACCAGAAAATGGTCAAAGAGTAGAACCAACTCACCTGACTACATTCCCCCCCAACAAGAAAACCCTAAATGTTGCTGAAACAGAAGGGGGAACTAACAGAGCAACTGAACAACAACCAAAACAAAACAGGTGTGGTTTTAGGAGGGGGTACTGAAAGACACTCATGGGGGGTGTCCACTGAAAGTTGACTAGCAACAACAACTGGAACTTAAGACAGCCACCGTGAGCACCCACACAACTTTCCCAAGTAGAGCCAAACAAAAGGAAAAACCCACATCACACTCAAAGACAGGAAGCAAACCAAAAAGGTGGATCAAAATGAGACAACGGAATGTTTTTCCAAGAAATCAAACCAGGAGCACCAAACTAAAGATGTTGACCTTTGACATCGTTCAAGACAACTGTGGCACTGGGCCAGACACTCTTAAAGCTCACCTGGGCCAGCACAGGCGAAACGCCTTCCCACTAACGAGATGGACAACCAGCATAGGTGTAACACATACTGACTAATGAGGTGACACCAATCCATGCTACGTGCTAACGTGCTAAAAGTCCAACCTCAAAACATAAATGGAACTAGTATATGTTCAATGTTTCTTTTGAAAAAAAAAAAAAAAAAAAATGTTTTACTGTATTAAAACCAGAGTTCAGTTCACGTTACAGGGTTGAACTTAAACCTGAGGGACAAATGTAAATGAATTACTAATCATATTAAATAGGTAAAAATCTTCAGAAACTACTATCCGAAAGTAACAAAATAACTAGGGCTTTACAATGATGGTGAAACTTGGGGAAATCTTGGCGTTTTAAGTGTGTTAAAATCTTCCTAGAAGTTGGACAAGCATGACACGGAAGGAGCCAAAATTGAGATTTTCTGAGAAAACACAATTTATTTGAATGACTGCTATTGGAATTTTAAGCATAGATGTATGTGATCCAATTGCTCTCTATTCTTTGAACGACTAAACTGTATCTTATCTTAACAGGTTATAAAATAAACATTAAAACAAAATAATCATTTTTAAAAATGAAGTGGTAAATGAAGTGGAACACAAATGCTTTCATTAATAAGTTGTTGTGTTTGTCAGGCTTGAGTCTCCAACAAGGACCTTGACCATGGAGGCTCCCAGAGGGGTAGAGGTCACTGCAGCCAGGGGGAAACTGAAGGCCACGTGTCGGAAAGACCTGGAACTCCAGTCAACAGAGGGAGAGGTGAGGAGGTCACGCACAGAATCAACTGTCCTCGATTAACATATCATCATCTATCAAAATAACTATGTCTATAGATGGTTTTAAGGTATTCCCATCCCACAGCCTCAAGTCTCATTGTCAGTTTTTGTTGTTCTGTTAAGGTACTGTAGGGGAGACCGCGGACAACAGATTTTGTTGTTCTGTTAAGGTACTGTAGGGGAGACCGCGGACAACAGATTTTGTTGTTCTGTTAAGGTACTGTAGGGGAGACCGCGGACAACAGATTTTGGAGTTGTTTTTTAAAACCTCACAAGGTTTGATTCAGATATTTCAATATTTCACACAAACAAAATACATTTGTCGGCTAATTAATAGAACAGAATAGAGACCTGTGTTAAATGTGGACTTTTCACAAATCTGGCATATAGACGCAAGGTCCTGATGTTACAATTAACCTCAATAGCAGGTTTAGTTGTAACGTTTTATGGGACAGCTGTAACACCATCTTTAATGGTAAAAATGTGTGTTAATTGAACAGTGTTATGATTTGAAACTGATATTTGGAAGAAAATACACTAACTTGACAAAAACATATTTTCATTGTATCTTTAAAGCCATACTACAAAAGACTGAAAAATACTTATTTTTTTTTACCTCCCGTTTTGGACTCGACATGTCAATGTATGGTACAGACATGCACTATAAACCATCTGTAGTTATCTCCTACCATATACGTGCCTATTGAAAGTCTATACCCCTTTCACGCCAAATAGAGTCCCCCTGTCAAAAAGTGTTGTGTGTGTCTCTGTACTGGGCCGTTCGCACTACCCTCTGTAGTGCCTTGCGGTCGGAGGCCGAGCAGTTGCCATACCAGGCAGTGATGCAACCAGTCAGGATACTCTCGATGGTGCAGCTGTAGAACCTTTTGAGGATCTGAGGACCCATGCCAAATCTTTTCAGTCTCCTGAGGGGGAATAGGTTTTTGTCATGCCCTCTTCACGACTGTCTTGGTGTGCTTGGTCCATGTTAGTTTGTTGGTGATGTGGACACCAAGGAACTTGAAGTTATCTTCTATTAGAGAAACTGGACGGATTTAACTACATATGTACAACCATTTTTCAACAACCATTTCCCATCTAGCTAGTTAGTCATCTACATGTTGCTAGCTATACATATAGTTCAGTGGAGGCTGCTGAGGGGAGGATGGCTCATAATAATGTCTGGAATGGGGTAAATGGAGTGGTATCAAACACGTGGTTTCAATGTTGATACCATTCCATTGACTCCATTCCAGCCATTATTATGAGCCGTCCTTCCCTCAGCAGCCTCCACTGGTTTAGTTATATGTCTATCATATTGAGGTATCTTAGCTATAAGTTACACCTGATCAATCAAGTTGATAGGTGTGAGCAATTATGGTAATTCCAATTGCCCTTAACTAGTTAACTAGGTGTCTTCACTAGACAGACACACAGAGAGACTTGTTTGGCAATCACATGTACCTACGGGGGAAGGATGGCCAGCCACACAGGAGGGTGATTTTTACTAAGGAGGAGTAGGCCGTGCTGACCGAGATGCAAGCTAGCCATTTCGGAGTGAAGCGGATGATTGCCAAAATCAACATACTCTTCTTCTGATGGGGAATTGTCAAGGAGGTGGACAGCTGGGCAAGTGAAATAACCTTTTGTTTATCAATTATATCTGAAATTATTATGATTTCAATGAATGTCATATCAGAGAGAACACAATGTTTAAAGTTGTCACTTTTTGCTGTCTAGGCTGACAGAAGTTTGAGAGGGCGAAGACTGTGGCGCCGGAGTTGAAGCCCATCAAAGTTGTTTCACCATGGCACATGATCGGTAAGTGTCCCAATTCAAATTTTGCCCTGATACGTTGTTTTGTTATGGTTGCTTTATTTGACCACAGCAGAGTTCAATATTCTAGAATGTGTGTGTGTGTGTGTGTGTGTGTGTGTGTGTGTGTGGTGTGTGTGTGTGTGTGTGCCAGTATGCTTACAAATATGAACGTGTGCAGACTGTATGACACAGATTCGGGTAAGAATAAAATAATCTTCTCTCTAACACTTTAAATGTTAGAGGTGGACCTCATCGGACCCTTCACGAAATCCAGGAAGGGCAACAGCTGGTGTCTGACGGTGACCGATCACTTTACCAAGTGGGTGGAGGGAATACCAGTTAAGGTCAGTAAAGGAAGAGTACGTGCTAAACTCTAAATTCCCTTCTGTAACCAATTTAAAAGGGTGTTTGGAACCAAAAACAGATTTTTTTGTTGTTGTATGATACCCATCAAGGACGAGGATGTTGTACATCATCAACACCCATGGTTCTCCTGAGATCATCTTGAGTGACCCGAGGTCATGAACGCTGGAACAAGGCACGTATGTCATAGGTTATGTTCTGTCACCAATGGTTTGTCTTCTTTTAAGGAAGGCGAGACCTGGGAAAGCTCGCTGGCTCTTTCGCTCCTAGCTGGGGTCAACATCTGTTGAAGTGGAAATAAAAAATAGCAGATAACTATTTGCATGTAAAAAAAAACCTGAAGCTAGTTTTAGTTTCCCTAACAGTGATATTTGTCTCCGTTTATATAACTCGCCAAATCAGTTAAGAACAAATTATTTTTTACCACAACACCCTACCCCAGCCACCCTGGGGCTAAAAGACAGCCTAAAACAAGCTTAAGATTTCACGACTCATTGGTGAGAACTGTAGGACAGAAAAATAGTGACCAAAGTGATGGTGAGAGCTTCCAAAGAGCTATCTTTTATCAGCTGCTCGACAGTCTCACAGCTGAGCTGTAGAGGCGTTTTTCAAAGAAGAATTGCGAGATAATGCAAGGTCCAGTCTCTCAACCCAGAGTACAGCATTGAATGAGGAGCCTCTGTTTGCCTTTGCTCAGACCTTTGAGTCAAATTTAGAGGACCTCAACATGAGGTTCATCAAACCAAGCGGCTTCTTGATAGGAGAGAGAAAAGTGGAAGGGACAGACCGTCTGCTCTCCTTGACTTTGTTGTGTTTCTAGAACCTTCATAAAGAGGTCTTCCATGAGCTATTTCGACTTTGTAAGATTTCTGTTGTTACACCAGTCAGCAGTGCTTCTTGCGAGAAGCTTCTCAGCTCTAAAACAGATTAAAACCCACCTTAGGACGATAATGGTTGATGACAGGTTAACTCACCTCGGAATTCTCAGTGTTGAGTCAAGAAGGGCACGCTCCCTCAACATGGAGGAGTTTGTGAAACATTTGAGCCAGTTCTCACCAGAACCGCAGAATTATGCTATTTTAAATCTACCAGGGATAATTTGGCACTTAGGCGGTCCCTCTGGTCATGATTAAAACCTGCACTGTGTACTAGCTAATACACTGACATTCTAAAATGATAAATCCAAAGGGTATCATGTCACACAGATTTAATTTGGTCTTGATTAGGTCAATTCCAAAACGTTCCTTTGCTATTAGTTAACATAATATATATGAGCATAAATATGATACTGTAAGTTTGTAATATTGATGAGCTCCAAAATAATTTATATTTTTCAAGTCCATTTCTGCTTGATACCTGGTATGTCAAATTGCAGTGTGTTTTTTTTGTAAATGTAGTTTTTTTTGTAAATAAACTATGCAATTGATGTAACACGCAAATGCTATCTTACCCTCTTAGTGCTTGAGCTTTATTTTCTGAAAATATTTTGGATGTTCAACACTTATAGACCCAGACTATATTCATGAAAACAGAGTGACCCAAGTCTCTCCAGTGAGAGAGAGAGAGATTGAGCTGTGGTTCCGAAGTAGAGACACTGACTATTCATAATATGTTAAAGAATTCTAGTGAAGTGACCCTTCTGGACCACACTATCTGCCACATTGAAGAACTCCGGGTTCAGTGAATTATCACGTCTACCTCTAATCAGCAATCATAGGATTCATTCATGCTCCTTAGATGCCAGGTTAGGGTTACTTACTAATGTTCTGTCAATAGGATTCATTCATGCTCCTTAGATGCCAGGTTAGGGTTACACACTAATTTTCTGCCATGGTCTATGGACCCCCTGAAGTAGCCTCGGACACCCCCTGGACACCCCCTGGACACCCCATGTATACAACTAGTTCTGCCACTGCACCTTCCTCTATATTCCACACACCAGAATTCTGTATTTTAGTCTATGATTGCCATGTGAGTGTACAAACAATCTGTGAAAATAAATGAATGACACAACTACCAAAAAATATCAAAGTTTAAAATAGTGCCTGCTTGGTTTTCACAGCTGTTTCACAAAGTGTTCATTGTAAGTTCTAAGGTATCCTTTGATGGTATTTATTTGTTCCACATGATTAATTATTGTATCCAAGGACCTACAACAGATACATATATATTCAACCACTAGGGTGTAGTGATGAGTTATGGGAGATAGAACAAAAATGAATCATAGAGCACTACTGAAATTATATTTTTTCAGTGTAGATAAGGGAAGGGCAGGTTAAAATAAAAACATGACGGCCAGACATGCAAGTGTATGAATGAAATGGATTTACATATGAATGGAGTGGGAATTAGCTGACTTTGTGATCTGTAAGGTAAGTAACTTTAATGTGTCAAGTAGATTACACGTTTTCTTTACCATTTCCCAAAACGTAGCAACGTTTAAGACATGGATTTCATGTTGTAATGTTAACAAGGTAACCAAAAGTAGTTCGAAGTAATGTTTTAATTTTATTAGCTAAACACAACTTGTTTAAACAGTGAAATTGTCACGGAAATCTGCCTTGTTTGAATAGCGATGATGAAAATAACGTAATTTAAGCTGTAATGATCTCTAAAATTCTAATCATTAGGTCATCACACCGTTGATATAGCAACAGACGCTAATAGTTTATTGAATCCCATTGTGACGCGGAGGGGGACACTTTTATGGCCGGGGGATAGTATTTGGCATGACACCCCCTTGAACTTATTTATCATTTTGTTGCTTTACAAAGTGGGATTGAAATGTATTTAATTGTCATGTTTTGTTATTGGTCTACACAAAATACTACATAATGTCAAAGTGAAACGAAAATTCTACAAAATGTTACAAATTAATAAAAAAACATTTAACTAAAATATAGTTGTTGCATAAGTATTCACCCCCTTTGTTTAGGCAAGCCTAAATTAGTTCAGAAGTCAAATTTGGTTTAACAAATCATATGGACTCATTCTCTGTGAAATAATAAGGTTTGAATGACTAGCCCTTCCTCTGTCCACCATACATATAACATCTGGAAGGTCCTTCAGTTCAAGTATTGAATTTTAAGCACAGATTTAACTACAAAGACCAGGGAGCTTTTCGAAAGGGCAGTGATTGGTAGATGGGTAACAATAGACAATCTGACATTGAATATATCTATAAGCATGGTCAATTTAAATGTATGCTATAGACGATGCGTTAAACCACCCAGACACATCAAATATGCAGGACAGGAAGGAAACTACAGATGTCACCACTTTAAAAATTTATTTAACCAGGCAAGTCAGTTAAGAACAATTTCTTATTTACAATGACAGCCTACCCCGGATGACACTGGACCAATTGTGCACCACCCTATGGGACTCCCAATCACAGCCAGATGTGATACAGACTGGATTCAAACCAGGAAGTGTAGTGATGCCTCTTGCACTGAGATGCAGTGCCTTAGACCTCTGCGCCACTCAGTGATTTTTATTTTATTTCACCTTTATTTAACCAGGTAGGCCAGTTGAGAACAAGTTCTCATTTACAACTGCAACCTGGCCAAGATAAAGCAAAGCAGTGCGACAAAAACAACAACACAGAGTTACACATAAACAAACGTACAGTCAAGTCAATAACACAAAAGAAAAATCTATGTACAGTGTGTGCAAATGTAGAAGAGTAGGGAGGTAAGGCAATAAATAGGCCATAGAGGTATTGTATTGATTCAGGGGGGGTGAATACTTATCTAATCAAGTTTTATTTGTGTTTTATTTTCCATTCATATAAAAAAATATATATATGATTTTTTCTTCCAATTTGACATTACTGAGTATTTGGTGTAGATCTTTGACAGAAAGAAAAGCACAATTTAATCCATGTTTAATCCACTTTGTAACACAATTAAATGTGAAGAAATCCAAAGAAGGTGTAGATTTTCTGTAGGTATTGTAAAGCCACTAAAACCTTACATTTAATTTTGACGATATTTAGTGCATGTGGCTTGGTGCGTTCCTTCATTTAGAGGAGAGCTCTGCATTGCACAGGCGACAGATATAGACACACTGTCAAATCCAATCCAACTCAACTCTGCTCCTGGGCTCGACGTCACCGGTCTACTAACCACCGGTCCTGGCAACCCATCTTTACGCACACCCTGCGTCTCATCATCAGTCACACCTGGACTTCATTGCTCCATTGATTACTTACCCATTATATAGCACTCTTGTTATCAGTCATCAGGTAGTATTGTTTATGTTTCTATGTCAGGCGTTACGCTTGGTTTGTGTCGCGCCATGATCGTTATTACTAAATTCACTAACGACACCTGCTTCCTGACTTCCTTAGTCCACGTTACACACAAGCAGACACAATCCTATGCAACAACCAGCTAAACGAAAGCGAGACTAGGTCGATTACAAACTATTATATTAGTGCATCATAAGTTAGAAGCGTCACAAATTGACAGACATATCTATAACACCTCATTAGTTAGTTTCATTTTTCTCTTTCAATGCATTTCTCAGGAAACCAAGTAATGAAAATACTGTATCCCTGGTGCAGAACTTAAAAATCTACCTGAAAAGTTCTACAGGTGACATTTCAGATGAAAATAAATTACTAGATAATGTTCTACCCGATCAGAACCGTTTTAGTTACAATCGTATTTCCTAAATGGTGTCATTATGTTGTTTTCATTTGGGGACTATATTTCACAATAAGGATTTCAGCATACTTTATTCAGACAACTGCTGTAGAAACAGCAGCAAACAGTTTTCACCCACTTATTAAAGTTTTCACCCACGACATTAAAGGCCTACTTACAATGTGATAATGTAATTTTGGAGCCTACAATGGAAAAGTTATTATTCTAGGTTCGCATCAAATAACCTACTCCTTGCAAGTCAGGTAGCCAATAGATTATAACTAAACCATAGGTGATGATGATCAGCTGGGACAATCGATAGCTGCAGTGTTTTGGACAATCATTGGAATCCCCATTGTGAGTTTATCAAGACAAAAAGGACACTGTGGAATTATTGATTTGGACCGTCTTTTTGTAGTTGATGGAAACATAAAATAACTTTTCCATTGTAGGCTACAAAATTACCTTATCACATTGACTATGGCCGTTCGCTTTCTCGTTCGCTGGTTTGTGTAAATATTTTATTTAACTTTAGTGTTAAAAATGTACAATGTTTATTTTACAAGGTATTATCTTAGTTGCACTGGCAAATTTGATGTAAATATATGCAATTTGATATTAGGTGGATTTTGCATGTTGAATGTTTTTGAAAATGAAACCTCTTGAAATGATTTTTTATCTATCTGAATATTTTCTTCACTCCATCTGGAAACAAGATCTAATAGTGTCTGAGACCATACTATTTAAGAATATAAAGATTTTTTATCGTTTTCGCTAAATACCTGAGGGGAAATGTCATTACCACCACGTCATAAAATTGGCTATTTTAGTTGAAAAGGAAATTACAGAAATTGTGGCTAAGGTATTTTTTATTTAAAAATTTTTTTTTTATCATGTTTTTTTTTAAACTATTTTGAAGTTTTCTTAATTATATGTATTCATCATTGTCATGTTTAAATGTCCATATATGCCTTGATGATACATCTATTTACCACAGCAAAATCTCAATATTTGACATTATGTTAGGAATTCTCTTAAGAACAAGCATATAGGGTTCACATATGAGAAAAATCCTCAATATCAATTGTAATTTAATACACTTTTTCCTCAAAAATATGTACCATGATTTAGCGTTGTGTTAATGACAATGTGGTAGAAATGACATTCCATATAAAACAACTGATGAAAGAACATCATTAAACATTTTAATGTCACAGTTGTACATGTTTCATTTTATTGAAGATATAGAACACACCATTCGAAAACCTCAAATAACAAAGACACATTGCCTCATTAACTTTAAAGCATATTTTAGAACAATTTTGGGATTCAATGCATTAGGCCCGAAATACATGTACAAGGTTGGAAACACTGGTTGACATTAAACACATTATTGTTCCCTGGCTGCAGTCTATTAATTCAGACTCGTGAAACAGGTGTGTGCTCAATCAAGATTAGGTTTTGCCCTTAATGCTCTCTATTGCTTAACGAAAGACCAAATTTCCTCCCAGATTGCGTCATCAAGCATTATATGCTGTTATGTCACTGGATGAGGCTTAGGGACAAGCCCAAGCACATTCTCTGGTTGGTACCATACAATGTCCTCTCTCATTGGCCAAAATAATCGGTTGGCTCCTACACGATTCATCGTATTGACTCGAGCACAGCTCTCCGCATCAACATCTTGTACAATGGGCTCCCGAGTGACGCAGCGGTCTAAGGCACTGCATCTCAGTGCTTGAGGCGTCACTACAGACACCCTGGTTTGAATCCAGGCTGTATCACAACCGGCCGTGATTGGGAGTCCTATTGGGCGGCGCACAATTGGCCCAGCGTCGTCCGGGTTTGGCCGGTGAAGGCGTCGTTGTAAATAAGAATTTGTTCTTAACTGACTTGCCTCGTTAAATAAAGGTTAAATACATAAAATAATAATACCAGGGTAAGGGTCTTCATCATATTTCACAACACACCACTTTCCAATCAGTCCCTCGTGTATGTAATGTATTGGAGATGGCTGTGGTGAAGTGGAAGGTTGTGCTTTGTCTGCCTCTGTTTGGTGAATTATTACGGTCTGTGGGCCAATACATTCACATAGATATGGAGTCATTTTAGGGGCAGGCAAGGCATCATTCTGTAGCTGTAAGACTTCAGGTGAGTGTGGTGGTGTGTTCCTTGACAGGCATGACTCTATAACCATGCTTTATGGATAGTTGATCTTCTATTTATTTGTTTTTTTGGGGGGGTGTTTTCGCTGGGAAAGTTGTGAAATGGGTTTCAGTTCACCTCTTTCTTTTCTCATGAGTTATCTTTATTTTTGTTTCTTAAAGATACTCCTGGTATCTTATAGGATCTTGGTTGATTTTGTTTGTATACACTACATGACCAAAAGTACGTGGACACTTGCTCGTCGAACATCTCATTCCAAAATCATGAGCATTAGTATGAAGTTGGTCCCCCCCTTTGCTGCTATAACAGCCTCCGCTTTTCTGGGAAGGGTTTCCACTAGATGTTGGAACATTGCTACAGAACTTTGGCTCTATTCAGCCACGAGAGCATTAGTGAGGTCGGGCACTGATGTTGGGCAACTAGGCCTGGCTCACAGTCGGCGTTCCAATTCATCCCAAAGGTGTTCGATGGGGTCAGGGCTCTGTGCAGGCCAGTCAAGTTCTTCCACACCGATTTCGACAAACCATTTCTGTATAGACATCGCTTTGTGCATGGGGGCATTGTCATGCTGAAACAGGAAAGGGCCTTCCCCAAACTGTTGCCACAAAGTTGGAAGCACAGAATCGTCTAGAATGTCATTGTATGTATGCTGTAGCGTTAAGGTTTCCCTTCACTGGAACTAAGGGAACCATGAAAACCAGCCCCAGACCATTATTCCTCTTCCATCAAACTTCACAGTTGGCACTATGCATTTGGGCAGGTAGAGTTCTCATGGCATCCGCCAAACCCAGATTCGTCCGTCGGACTGACAGATGGTGACGCGTGATTCATTCACCACTGCTCCAGAATCCAACGGCGGCTAGCTTTACACTACTCCAGCAGACGCTTGGTATTGCACTTGGTGATCTTAGGCTTGTGTGCGGCTGCTCGGCCATGGAAACCCATTTCATGAAGCTCCCGACAAACAGTTATTGTGCCGACGTTGCTTCCAGAGGCAGTTTGGAACTCGGTAGTGAGGGTTGCAACCGAAGACAGGCGATTTGATACGCGCTTCAGTGGTGGTCCTGTTCTGTGAGCTTGTGTGGCCTACCACTTGGCGGCTGAGCCGTTGTTGCTCCTAGACGTTTCCACTTCATAATAACAGCAGTTACAGTTGACCGGGGCAGTTTTAGCAGGACTGAAATTTGACTAACTGACTTTTTGGAAAGGTAGCATCCTATGACAGTGACAGTTGTCACTGAGCTCTTCAGTAAGACCATTCTACTGCCAGTGTTTGTCTATGGAGATTGCATGGCTGTGTGCTTGATTTTATACACCTTTCTTCTCAAGTCATATTTACCTTTTATGTTTTTATTATTTCCCAGCATTAACATTTGTATCTCCCTCCATGACATCCATGTTCTCCACTGTCACTATTCATATCCATGGTAACCAAGACAACAAACTTTTGAAAAAACATTATTATCATGTAATGTGCTTGTCGTGGTGGTAATGACACTTAGAGACGACTGTATTTTGTGTATAAAAAAAAAAGTAACAAATGGCTTATGCACATCTAATATGTATATAGTTTCCATTTATTTGACCCTTTTTTTAAACAGGTGCATTACATATTTTCAAATTATCAAGACTTTTGTACGTGTAATTAAAAAAAAAATATATATATTTCACCTTTATTTAACCAGGTAGGCTAGTTGAGAACAAGTTCTCATTTACAACTGCGACCTGGCCAAGAATAAAGCAAAGCAGTTCGACACTTACAACAACACAGAGTTGCACATGGAATAAACAAACTTACAGTCAATAATACAGTAGAAAAGGTCTATATACAGTGTGTGCAAATGAGGTAAGATAAGAGAGGTAAGGCAATAAATAGGCCATGGTGGCGAAGTAATTACAATATACCAATTAAGAACTGATTGATGTGCAGAAGATGAATGTGCAAGTAGAGATACTGGGATGCAAAGGAGCAAGATAAATAAATAAATACAGTATGGGGATGAGGTAGTTGGATGGGCTATTTACAGATGGGCTATGTACAGGTGCAGTGATCTGTTAGCTGCTCTGATACATAGCAATACATAGCAGAAGGTGTGAGACAGGACAAAAACAGTCCAAAACAGTGAAATCCAGACATGAAATGCTTTAGAAAATAAAACATATTGACTGCAGATGGATGTGGGAAAAAATACATATAAATAAAATGTGTCTATACTGTATATAGTTTTAGGTAAGAGGTAAGTTGTAACAAGGGGTAAGTTGTAACACTGCTTTACAACTAGCCCCAAGCATAGGATACTTTACTAATTAGTCTTGTGAGAAAATACAACAATTATTATTTTCATCTTACTGATAAAAATGATATATGTCTATAATGTTCCAGAGGTCAGTAATACAAAAATAAAGGTGGTCAATAAATACAATAATAAAAACAAATATATAGATGCACTTCAAAAACATATAATAGACATGTAGAGATACTAACCAAGCATTGGCACATTGAATAACAGCTGTCTAAGTGATTTCTAATTTGAGTCATTTAGCCTGTTACAGTTGTACCGGGTCTCCCCTATTCCCAATGCACTCAAATCACCCCCATTCACATATCATTATTTAATTGAATTGGTATGAATATACCTTTCAGAAAATGTATCATTGCTTTAGGCTAGACAAAATATCAATTCCTGATTCTATTTTCCAATCAGATCTTTTTAGATGCAAACACGATCCGACTGGGGAGCTTTCTTCCACTTGGTGTCTACTCCCCGTCCTCAGACGCAGCTTCCAAGAAACAGACTGTGTACGAGCTGTGCATCTGCCCCAATGGCAAGCTGTACTTCTCCCCCGCCGGCAGCAGCTCCAGCTGCTATTCCACAAGCAACGTCTGTCTCTGGAACTGATATAAGAACAGTCTTCCACCACCTTGGCTGTGATGCTCACTGCTGCTCCAGCATCAATAACAGCAAAACAACGACAGTGGAGAGACCTTGGCCCCGTCCAGAACACTAGCACCTAGCTCTGACTTGACGTAGACCTGACAAGTATAAGCAATAGGGCTAACATTTCACTCAGCCTATCAGAGGGCAAGTTGGACCTACTACCATGGTACTAATGCTTCACGTGCTGTTGGAGTTATCAGAAGTTTGGAGTTCCCACTGGGAAGTTTCACTTGAACTAAAATGTTTTTACCCGAGGTGCCAAGTTCACCTCTGACCTTTCACCACTGACCTTTCACCTTTTCAACCAAAAGATGACAACAAATCTGTTTTGGAACTTTTGCAAATGTATCAATATGGATAATGCAACTTGTTAGACCATATTTTAAATGTTAAGCAAGCTAGCTAACTGTAATGTTAGCAACGTTTAGCTAAAATCTTATTGATTGAAGAATTTTTCCGACTCCAAAAGCATTTGAACACAATCGTGTTGAATATAGGACTACCAAGTTTCCCACTTCCCAGTTTCCCACTTCCCACAAGCACATGAATGCCCTATCCAATACTTTCAGATATACATGAGTGCCTAGAGTAAAGGGGCTATGGGTTAGAGTGAAGGCGCTATGGGTTGTTTCTGGACTGGGCCCATGTTTCAGAACAGCTGAGCCTAGAGGACGGCGTTTTATTTTTGTACTGTATTTTTTTTTTCTGTACTGGATTCAATGACAGTGATATGACAGACTAATCATGATATATATATATATATATACAGTACACTGTAAAGGAAAGAAGAGAACTGGGGGAGAGATGAAACACAGGCACCTTTGCTATGGAAAACACATGATTGAAAATATGATTGAGAAGATGATCTCCTAGATGAAGTTTGAAAAAGGCAGTTTGTATCACACTAGTTAAAGCGCAAATTTTGCCATTTATTTTTTCAAAAGTCTAGAATTTTCAAAGTTTGTTTTTCATAAATGCTTGATGGGTATTGCTGTATCTTCCATTGTCTTAAAAGTGTAATCATTTCAAATGTTATGTTTTCTATGTTCCATGTACTGTACTTTAAACTAAAACATGTTTGATAAAGATTTGTAATGGTACTGGTAAATACAAAAACATTTAGTTTGACCTATTATTTGATAGTTTATGAATTTACACTTTACTTGGTTTCCATACAGGTCTAAATAACATGATGCTCAATAAGAAAGCTAAATGGTTTAGAGAAGAATATGGGTTAATCATTTTCATATAGGGATGGTTTCCCTGACACAGATTAAGCCTGGAGAATCTCCTTTTCAGTGGTGTAAAGTACTTAAGTAAAAATACTTTAGAGTACTACTTAAGTATTTTTTTTTTGGGGGGGGGGGGGGGTATCTGTACTTTACTTTACTATTTATATTTTGGAGAACTTTTACTTTTACTTCAAAATTATGTACTTTTTACATTTTCCTTGACACCCAAAAGTACTCGTTACATTTTGAATGCTTAGCAGGACAGGAAAATTGTCCAATTCACGCACTCATCAAGAGAACAACCCTTGCGGACTCAATAAACACAAATGCTTTGTTTATTTCATTTCTAAGTGTTGGAGTGTGCCCCTGGCTATCCGTAAATTCAAAAAACAAATAACATTGTGCCGTCTGGTTTTCTTAATATAAGGAATTTGAAACAATTTAAACTTTCATTTTTTGAATACTTAAGTATATTTAAAACTAAATACTTTTAGACTATTACTCAAGTAGTATTTTACTGGGTGACTTTCACTTTTAACTGAGTCATTTTCTATCAAGGTATCTTAATAACAAATGAATCACCACAGCTCCTCTTAACATTTAGTCCATGACTGCCCTTAACCTGCGTCTAGGAAACCGTCCCATAGATCTTATCCAACAGTAACATCTAGTAGTTATGTTCCCCTCCCTCACCCTTATCGATTCCTCCATTTACTAAGCTTTTTTAGCCAAATAAAACCCATCAGACACCTGTGGCCCTGTGCCCAGATTGTCCTGTAAGGAGATGCATCTCAAAGAGTCTAACTCCCACAACCCTTCACTTCACTGGTCCTCCTGTAACCCCAGGGCACTGTTACCCCTCCAGCAGAGACAAGCTATGATGCTAAGGTCCATGTTTTGTTTTTTTAAGAGCCATTTTTGAGCCATTTTGAGCTGCTTGCACTGGGCTGAGGTGGTGTCGGATGTGCTTTCGCTTATCTCCTCCTGTGTTGGTATAAGACATACTGAACTTTCCTATGCTTTTCCTGCAGTGATGGCTATTTTAAGAAGCATGAGCTGCATCACATTATTTTGGGGTTTGAAAATGCCTATCCCTATTTAGAGGGAGTTATTCAGTCAACACATAGCCCTCCCTTCAGTCATTATCCAATCAACACATAGCCCTCCCTTCAGTCATTATCCAATCAACACATAGACCTCCCTTCAGTCATTATCCAATCAATTCAGTCAACACATAGCCCTCCCTTCAGTCATTATCCAATCAATTCAGTCAACACATAGCCCTCCCTTCAGTCATTATCCAATCAACACATAGCCCTCCCTTCAGTCATTATCCAATCAACACATAGACCTCCCTTCAGTCATTATCCAATCAATTCAGTCAACACATAGCCCTCCCTTCAGTCATTATCCAATCAATTCAGTCAACACATAGCCCTCCCTTCAGTCATTATCCAATCAACACATAGCCCTCCTTCAGTCATTATCCAATCAATTCAGTCAACACATAGCCCTCCCTTCAGTCATTAGCCAATCAACACATAGACCTCCCTTCAGTCATTATCCAATCAACACATAGCCCTCCCTTCAGTCATTATCCAATCAACACATAGCCCTCCCTTCAGTCATTATCCAATCAATTCAGTCAACACGTAGCCCTCCTTCAGTCATTATCCAATCAACACATAGCCCTCCCTTCAGTCATTATCCAATCAATTCAGTCAACACATAGACCTCCCTTCAGTCATTATCCAATCAACACATAGACCTCCCTTCAGTCATTATCCAATCAATTCAGTCAACACATAGCCCTCCCTTCAGTCATTATCCAATCAATTCAATCAACACATAGCCCTCCCTTCAGTCATTATCCAATCAACACATAGCCCTCCTTCAGTCATTATCCAATCAATTCAGTCAACACATAGCCCTCCCTTCAGTCATTATCCAATCAACACATAGACCTCCCTTCAGTCATTATCCAATCAACACATGGACCTCCCTTCAGTCATTATCCAATCAACACATAGCCCTCCCTTCAGTCATTATCCAATCAACACATAGCCCTCCCTTCAGTCATTATCCAATCAATTCAGTCAACACGTAGCCCTCCTTCAGTCATTATCCAATCAACACATAGCCCTCCCTTCAGTCATTATCCAATCAACACATAGACCTCCCTTCAGTCATTATCCAATCAACACATAGCCCTCCCTTCAGTCATTATCCAATCAATTCAGTCAACACATAGACCTCCCTTCAGTCATTATCCAATCAATTCAGTCAACACATAGCCCTCCCTTCAGTCATTATCCAATCAACACATAGACCTCCCTTCAGTCATTATCCAATCAACACATAGCCCTCCTTCAGTCATTATCCAATCAATTCAGTCAACACATAGCCCTCCCTTCAGTCATTATCCAATCAACACATAGACCTCCCTTCAGTCATTATCCAATCAACACATGGACCTCCCTTCAGTCATTATCCAATCAACACATAGCCCTCCCTTCAGTCATTATCCAATCAACACATAGCCCTCCCTTCAGTCATTATCCAATCAATTCAGTCAACACGTAGCCCTCCTTCAGTCATTATCCAATCAACACATAGCCCTCCCTTCAGTCATTATCCAATCAACACATAGACCTCCCTTCAGTCATTATCCAATCAACACATAGCCCTCCCTTCAGTCATTATCCAATCAATTCAGTCAACACATAGACCTCCCTTCAGTCATTATCCAATCAATTCAGTCAACACATAGCCCTCCCTTCAGTCATTATCCAATCAACACATAGACCTCCCTTCAGTCATTATCCAATCAACACATAGCCCTCCCTTCAGTCATTATCCAATCAATTCAGTCAACACGTAGCCCTCCTTCAGTCATTATCCAATCAACACATAGCCCTCCCTTCAGTCATTATCCAATCAATTCAGTCAACACATAGACCTCCCTTCAGTCATTATCCAATCAATTCAGTCAACACATAGCCCTCCCTTCAGTCATTATCCAATCAATTCAGTCAACACATAGCCCTCCCTTCAGTCATTATCCAATCAACACATAGAACTCCCTTCAGTCATTATCCAATCAACACATGGACCTCCCTTTAGTCATTATCCAATCAACACATAGCCCTCCCTTCAGTCATTATCCAATCAACACATAGCCCTCCCTTCAGTCATTATCCAATCAATTCAGTCAACACGTAGCCCTCCTTCAGTCATTATCCAATCAACACATAGCCCTCCCTTCAGTCATTATCCAATCAACACATAGACCTCCCTTCAGTCATTATCCAATCAACACATAGCCCTCCCTTCAGTCATTATCCAATCAATTCAGTCAACACATAGACCTCCCTTCAGTCATTATCCAATCAATTCAGTCAACACATAGCCCTCCCTTCAGTCATTATCCAATCAACACATAGCCCTCCTTCAGTCATTATCCAATCAATTCAGTCAGCACATAGCCCTCCCTTCAGTCATTATCCAATCAACACATAGACCTCCCTTCAGTCATTATCCAATCAACACATAGCCCTCCCTTCAGTCATTATCCAATCAACACATAGCCCTCCCTTCAGTCATTATCCAATCAATTCAGTCAACACATAGCCCTCCTTCAGTCATTATCCAATCAATTCAGTCAACACATGGCCCTCCCTTCAGTCATTATCCAATCACACATAGACCTCCCTTCAGTCATTATCCAATCAACACATAGCCCTCCCTTCAGTCATTATCCAATCAATTCAGTCAACACGTAGCCCTCCTTCAGTCATTATCCAATCAACACATAGCCCTCCCTTCAGTCATTATCCAATCAATTCAGTCAACACATAGACCTCCCTTCAGTCATTATCCAATCAACAAATAGACCTCCCTTCAGTCATTATCCAATCAATTCAGTCAACACATAGACCTCCCTTCAGTCATTATCCAATCAGCACATAGACCTCCCTTCAGTCATTATCCAATCAATTCAGTCAACACATAGCCCTCCCTTCAGTCATTATCCAATCAACACATAGCCCTCCCTTCAGTCATTATCCAATCAACACATAGACCTCCCTTCAGTCATTATCTAATCAACACATAGCCCTCCCTTCAGTCATTATCCAATCAACACATAGACCTCCCTTCAGTCATTATCCAATCAATTCAGTCAACACATAGACCTCCCTTCAGTCATTATCCAATCAATACATAGACCTCCCTTCAGTCATTATCCAATCAATTCAGTCAACACATAGACCTCCCTTCAGTCATTATCCAATCAACACATAGCCCTCCCTTCAGTCATTATCCAATCAATTCAGTCAACACATAGACCTCCCTTCAGTCATTATCCAATCAATTCAGTCAACACATAGACCTCCCTTCAGTCATTATCCAATCAATTCAGTCAACACGTAGCCCTCCCTTCAGTCATTATCCAATCAATTCAGTCAGCATTTAATGAGGGGACTGTATTGGCTGATTTCCATGTGATTATCCTCCTCATTAAGAAATGAAGACTGAAAAGATGCGTGCTTTGATGTGGGTGTTTCTTGTGTGTGTGTGTGTCATCGCGTGTGGGATGCACTTGTACATTCACTCTGGCAACACAGTCACTCAATCATCTAGAGAACATTAAAAGAGTGTAAGCGGCTCTGCAAGGCCGTCTAAAATAATCAGAGTGAGGTGTTCAATAATTTGTGTGTCAAATTAGCTAGCAAGCTAGCCAAGGTGCTTGACTGAGATCAAAACGCTACTCTTTAGCCGGAACGTCCAGTGTACCCTCCAAGTGGAGAATTTACAAACAAACACACATTTGTTAGCAGGGATTACTTGAAATCAAATCATAACCATCATTTAAATATTACAAGCAAAGCAGAGACGTCACGGATAACATCCGACTTTTGGGCTAGAACCTAAAACCTCCTTAGAAGAGGATGGTTTTGATCCTTGGGATATGGGCCCAGCACACTTCTGCTGCGCTTAACATCTTTTTAGCTGACACATTAGGCATATAGCAATGACAGTGGGTTTGTAATGTTGTCTACTTTCAGACATCCCAGATGGGACCTGCTGTTTTCAACTCTCTAGAGACAGCAGGAGCGGTAGAGATACTCTCAATGATCGGCTATGAAAAGCCAACTGACATTTACTCCTGAGGTGCTGACTTGCTGCACCCTCGACAACTACTGTGATTATTATTATTATTTGACCATGCTGGTCATTTATGAACATTTGAACGTCTTGGCCATGTTCTGTTATAATCTCCACACGGCACAGCCAGAAGAGGACTGGTCACCCCTCATAGCCTGGTTCCTCTCTAGGTTTCTTCCTAGGTTTTGGCCTTTCTAGGGAGTATTTCCTAGCCACCGTGCTTCTACACCTGCATTGTTTGCTGTTTGGGGTTTTAGGCTGGGTTTCTGTACAGCACTTTGAGATATTAGCTGATGTACGAAGGGCTATATAAATACATTTGATTAGATTTGATTTGCCTCAAACCCACAACCACTTGCTTTGGGGCCCAGTGCCTTATAAATTAGGCCACTATGTAAAAAATTAAAATTTGAAAATTTGTGATTTATGGATCGAAACCATCCTCTGCTATCCAGTTTGTTTCCAGCAATGAAGTACAAACACAAATATAAAAAGCATAATTTCATGGGCATGTCTCTGTGCCCTCTGTGATTCTTTTTTTGACTGCTTCTTTCAGTTTGTATAGGTCATACTGATTACAGAGGCGCAGTGGAAGCGTGATGGCCCCATAACCCAGAGGTTGATAGATCGAAACCACTCTCTGCTATCTAGATAGTTTTTAGCAACTACCCCAGCGACCTAATGGATAAGGCACTGGCCTGCTCAGCCAGGGATTGTGGGTTCGAGTCCCATCTGAGGTAGATGAAGGCAGTTTGGGATAGAAAAAGAGAGCTGGGCATGTAACACAGAGTTTGATGCATCGGAGCTATCCTATTCTATTTTTAGAAATGAAGTGCAAGCAGGGTAAAAAAAAGTATAATTTCATGGGCATGTCTCTGTGCCCTCCGTGATTCTATTTTTTAACTGCTTCTATCAGTTCGTACAGGTCATGCTGATTACAGAGGCACTGGCCTCCTAATCCATGTATTGTGAGTTAAAGTATTTTTTGGGGGTGCCTGAAAGCGGAGTGATGAAGTGGAAGTATCCTGGGCAGTTAACCCAGTGATTTATGGATCGAAACCATCCTCTGCTGTCCAGTTTGTTTCCAGCAATGAAGTGCAAACACAAATATAAAAAGTATAATTTCATGGGCATGTCTCTGTGCCCTCTGTGATTCTTTTTTTGACTGCTTCTTTCAGTTTGTATAGGTCATACTGATTACAGAGGCGCAGCGGAAGCGTGATGGCCCCGTAACCCAGAGGTTGATAGATCGTAACCACTCTCTGCTATCTAGATAGTTTTTAGCAAGTACCCCAGTGGCCTAAAGGATAAGGCACTGGCCTTCTAAGCCAGGGATTGTGGTTTCGAGTCCCATCTGGGGTGGATGAAGGCAGTTTGGGATAGAATCGAAGCAGCTTGTATAGGTCACGATGATCACACAGTGCCACATCGAAGATATCCTACTCTATTTTTAAAAATGAAGTGCAAACAGGGTAAAAAAAAGTATAATTTCATGTCTCTGTGCCCTCCGTGATTCTATTTTTTAACTGCTTCTATCAGTTCGTACAGGTCATGCTGATTACAGAGGCACTGGCCTCCTAATCCATGTATTGTGAGTTCAAGTATTTTTTTGGGGTGCCTGAAAGCGGAGTGATGAAGTGGATGTATCTTGGGCAGTTAACCCAGTGATTTATGGATCGAAACCATCCTCTGCTGTCCAGTTTGTTTCCAGCAATGAAGTGCAAACACAAATATAAAAAGCAAAATTTCATGGGCATGTCTCAGTGCCCTCCGTGATTCTTTGTTTGACTTCTTTTGTCAGTTTTTATAGGTTATACTGATTGTAGAGGAACTGGCCTCCTAATCCATGTATTGTGAGTTCAAGTATTTTTTTGGGGTGCCTGAAAGCGGAGTGATGAAGTGGAAGTATCCTGGGCAGTTAACCCAGTGATTTATGGATCAAAACCATCCTCTGCTGTCCAGTTTTTTTTCAGCAATGAAGTGCAAACACAAATATAAAAAGCATAATTTCATGGGCATGTCACTGTGCCCTCTGTGATTCTTTTTTTGACTGCTTCTTTCAGTTTGTATAGGTCATACTGATTACAGAGGCGCAGCGGAAGCGTGATGGCCCCGTAACCCAGAGGTTGATGGATCGAAACCACTCTCTGCTATCTAGATAGTGTTTAGCAAGTACCCCAGTGGCCTAATGGATAAGGCACTGGCCTTCTAAGCCAGGGATTGTGGGTTCGAGTCCCATCTGGGGTGGATGAAGGCAGTTTGGGATAGAATCGAAGCAGCTTGTATAGGTCACGATGATCACACAGTGCCACATCGAAGATATCCTACTCTATTTTTAAAAATGAAGTGCAAACAGGGTAAAAAAAAGTATAATTTCATGTCTCTGTGCCCTCCGTGATTCTATTTTTTAACTGCTTCTATCAGTTCGTACAGGTCATGCTGATTACAGAGGCACTGGCCTCCTAATCCATGTATTGTGAGTTAAAGTATTTTTTGGGGGTGCCTGAAAGCGGAGTGATGAAGTGGAAGTATCCTGGGCAGTTAACCCAGTGATTTATGAATCGAAACCATCCTCTGCTGTCCAGTTTGTTTCCAGCAATGAAGTGCAAACACAAATATAAAAAGTATAATTTCATGGGCATGTCTCTGTGCCCTCTGTGATTCTTTTTTTGACTGCTTCTTTCAGTTTGTATAGGTCATACTGATTACAGAGGCGCAGCGGAAGCGTGAAGGCCCCGTAACCCAGAGGTTGATAGATCGAAACCACTCTCTGCTATCTAGAAAGATTTTAGAAAGTGCCCCAGTGGCCTAATGGCTAAGGCACTGGCCTCCTAAGCCAGGGATTGTGGGTTCGAGTCCCATCTGGGGTGGATGAAGGAAGTTTGGGATAGAAAAAGAGAGCTGGGCATGTAACACAGAGGTTGATTCATCGAAGCTATCCTATTCTATTTTTAGAAATGAAGTGCAAACAGGTTAAAAAAAGTATAATTTCATGGGCATGTCTTGGTGCCCTCTGTGATTCTTTTTTTAACTGCTTCTATCAGTTCGTAAAGGTCATGCTGATTACAGAGGCACTGGCCTCCTAATCCATGTATTGTGAGTTCAAGTATTTTTTGGGGGTGCCTGATTGTAGAGGACTCGAACCCAGGGATTGTGGGTTCGAGTCCCATCTGGGGTGGATGAAGGCAGTTTGGGATAGAATCGAAGCAGCTTGTATAGGTCACGATGATCACACAGTGCCACATCGAAGATATCCTACTCTATTTTTAAAAATGAAGTGCAAACAGGGTAAAAAAAAGTATAATTTCATGTCTCTGTGCCCTCCGTGATTCTATTTTTTAACTGCTTCTATCAGTTTGTACAGGTCATGCTGATTACAGAGGCACTGGCCTCCTAATCCATGTATTGTGAGTTCAAGTATTTTTTGGGGGTGCCTGAAAGCGGAGTGATGAAGTGGATGTATCTTGGGCAGTTAACCCAGTGATTTATGGATCGAAACCATCCTCTGCTGTCCAGTTTGTTTCCAGCAATGAAGTGCAAACACAAATATAAAAAGCAAAATTTCATGGGCATGTCTCAGTGCCCTCCGTGATTCTTTGTTTGACTTCTTTTGTCAGTTTTTATAGGTTATACTGATTGTAGAGGAACTGGCCTCCTAATCCATGTATTGTGAGTTCAAGTATTTTTTTGGGGTGCCTGAAAGCGGAGTGATGAATTGGATGTATCTTGGGCAGTTAACCCAGTGATTTATGGATCGAAACCATCCTCTGCTATCCAGTTTTTTTTCAGCAATGAAGTGCAAACACAAATATAAAAAGCATAATTTCATGGGCATGTCACTGTGCCCTCTGTGATTCTTTTTTTGACTGCTTCTTTCAGTTTGTATAGGTCATACTGATTACAGAGGCGCAGCGGAAGCGTGAAGGCCCCGTAACCCAGAGGTTGATAGATCGAAACCACTCTCTGCTATCTAGATAGTTTTTAGCAAGTACCCCAGTGGCCTAATGGATAAGGCACTGGCCTTCTAAGCCAGGGATTGTGGGTTCGAGTCCCATCTGGGGTGGATGAAGGCAGTTTGGGATAGAATCGACGCAGCTTGTATAGGTCACGATCATTACACAGTGCCACATCGAAGATATCCTACTCTATTTTAAAAATGAAGTGCAAACAGGGTAAAAAAAAGTATAATTTCATGTCTCTGTGCCCTCCGTGATTCTATTTTTTAACTGCTTCTATCAGTTCGTACAGGTCATGCTGATTACAGAGGCACTGGCCTCCTAATCCATGTATTGTGAGTTCAAGTATTTTTTTGGGGTGCCTGAAAGCGGATTGATGAAGTGGAAGAATTCTAGGCAGTTAACCCAGTGATTTATGGATCAAAACCATCCTCTGCTATCCAGTTTGTTTTCAGCAATGAAGTGCAAACACAAATATAAAAAGCATAATTTCATGGGCATGTCACTGTGCCCTCCGTGATTCTATTTTTTAACTGCTTCTATCAGTTCGTACAGGTCATGCTGATTGTAGAGGAACTGGCCTCCTAATCCATGTATTGTGAGTTCAAGTATTATTTTGGGGTGCCTGAAAGCGGAGTGATGAAGTGGAAGTATCCTGGGCAGTTAACCCAGTGATTTATGGATCGAAACCATCCTCTGCTGTCCAGTTTGTTTCCAGCAATGAAGTGCAAACACAAATATAAAAAGCAAAATTTCATGGGCATGTCTCAGTGCCCTCCGTGATTCTTTGTTTGACTTCTTTTGTCAGTTTTTATAGGTTATACTGATTGTAGAGGAACTGGCCTCCTAATCCATGTATTGTGAGTTCAAGTATTATTTTGGGGTGCCTGAAAGCGGAGTGATGAAGTGGAAGTATCCTGGGCAGTTAACCCAGTGATTTATGGATCGAAACCATCCTCTGCTATCCAGTTTGTTTTCAGCAATGAAGTGCAAACACAAATATAAAAAGCATAATTTCATGGGCATGTCACTGTGCCCTCTGTGATTCTTTTTTTGACTGCTTCTTTCAGTTTGTATAGGTCATACTGATTACAGAGGCGCAGCGGAAGCGTGAAGGCCCCGTAACCCAGAGGTTGATAGATCGAAACCACTCTCTGCTATCTAGAAAGTTTTTAGCAAGTACCCCAGTGGCCTAATGGGTAAGGCACTGGCCTTCTAAGCCAGGGATTGTGGGTTCGAGTCCCATCTGGGGTGGATGAAGGCAGTTTGGGATAGAATCGAAGCAGCTTGTATAGGTCACGATGATCACACAGTGCCACATCGAAGATATCCTACTCTATTTTTAAAAATGAAGTGCAAACAGGGTAAAAAAAAGTATAATTTCCTGTCTCTGTGCCCTCCGTGATTCTATTTTTTAACTGCTTCTATCAGTTCGTACAGGTCATGCTGATTACAGAGGCACTGGCCTCCTAATCCATGTATTGTGAGTTCAAGTATTTTTTTGGGGTGCCTGAAAGCGGAGTGATGAAGTGGAAGAATTCTAGGCAGTTAACCCAGTGATTTATGGATCGAAACCATCCTCTGCTATCCAGTTTGTTTTCAGCAATGAAGTGCAAACACAAATATAAAAAGCATAATTTCATGGGCATGTCACTATGCCCTCTGTGATTCTTTTTTTGACTGCTTCTTTCAGTTTGTATAGGTCATACTGATTACAGAGGCGCAGCGGAAGCGTGAAGGCCCCGTAACCCAGAGGTTGATAGATCGAAACCACTCTCTGCTATCTAGAAAGTTTTTAGCAAGTACCCCAGTGGCCTAAGGAATAAGGCACTGGTCTTCTAAGCCAGGGATTGTGGGTTCGAGTCCCATCTGGGGTGGATGAAGGCAATTTGGGATAGAAAAAGAGAGCTGAGCATGTAACACAGAGGTTATCCAATTCAATTTTTAGAAATGAAGTGCAAACACGGTAAAAAAAAGTATAATTTCATGGGCATGTCACTGTGCCCTCTGTGATTCTTTTTTTGACTGCTTCTTTCAGTTTGTATAGGTCATACTGATTACAGAGGCGCAGCGGAAGCGTGAAGGCCCCGTAACCCAGAGGTTGATAGATCGAAACCACTCTCTGCTATCTAGATAGTGTTTAGCAAGTACCCCAGTGGCCTAATGGATAAGGCACTGGCCTTCTAAGCCAGGGATTGTGGGTTCGAGTCCCATCTGGGGTGGATGAAGGCAGTTTGGGATAGAATCGAAGCAGCTTGTATAGGTCACGATGATCACACAGTGCCACATCGAAGATATCCTACTCTATATTTAAAAATGAAGTGCAAACAGGGTAAAAAAAAGTATAATTTCATGTCTCTGTGCCCTCCGTGATTCTATTTTTTAACTGCTTCTATCAGTTCGTACAGGTCATGCTGATTACAGAGGCACTGGCCTCCTAATCCATGTATTGTGAGTTCAAGTATTTTTTGGGGGTGCCTGAAAGCGGAGTGATGAAGTGGATGTATCTTGGGCAGTTAACCCAGTGATTTATGGATCGAAACCATCCTCTGCTGTCCAGTTTGTTTCCAGCAATGAAGTGCAAACACAAATATAAAAAGCAAAATTTCATGGGCATGTCTCAGTGCCCTCCGTGATTCTTTGTTTGACTTCTTTTGTCAGTTTTTATAGGTTATACTGATTGTAGAGGAACTGGCCTCCTAATCCATGTATTGTGAGTTCAAGTATTTTTTTGGGGTGCCTGAAAGCGGAGTGATGAAGTGGATGTATCTTGGGCAGTTAACCCAGTGATTTATGGATCGAAACCATCCTCTGCTATCCAGTTTTTTTTCAGCAATGAAGTGCAAACACAAATATAAAAAGCATAATTTCATGGGCATGTCACTATGCCCTCTGTGATTCTTTTTTTGACTGCTTCTTTCAGTTTGTATAGGTCATACTGATTACAGAGGCGCAGCGGAAGCGTGAAGGCCCCATAACCCAGAGGTTGATAGATCGAAACCACTCTCTGCTATCTAGAAAGTTTTTAGCAAGTACCCCAGTGGCCTAAGGAATAAGGCACTGGTCTTCTAAGCCAGGGATTGTGGGTTCGAGTCCCATCTGGGGTGGATGAAGGCAATTTGGGATAGAAAAAGAGAGCTGAGCATGTAACACAGAGGTTATCCAATTCAATTTTTAGAAATGAAGTGCAAACAGGGTAAAAAAAAGTATAATTTCATGGGCATGTCACTGTGCCCTCTGTGATTCTTTTTTTGACTGCTTCTTTCAGTTTGTATAGGTCATACTGATTACAGAGGCGCAGCGGAAGCGTGAAGGCCCCGTAACCCAGAGGTTGATAGATCGAAACCACTCTCTGCTATCTAGAAAGATTTTAGCAAGTGCCCCAGTGGCCTAATGGCTAAGGCACTGGCCTCCTAAGCCAGGGATTGTGGGTTCGAGTCCCATCTGGGGTGGATGAAGGCAATTTGGGATAGAAAAAGAGAGCTGAGCATGTAACACAGAGGTTGAAGCATCGAAGCTATCCAATTCTATTTTTAGAAATGAAGTGCAAACAGGGTAAAAAAAAGTATAATTTCATGGGCATTTCACTGTGCCCTCTGTGATTCTTTTTTTGACTGCTTCTTTCAGTTTGTATAGGTCATACTGATTACAGAGGCGCAGCGGAAGCGTGATGGCCCCGTAACCCAGAGGTTGATGGATCGAAACCACTCTCTGCTATCTAGATAGTGTTTAGCAAGTACCCCAGTGTCCTAATGGATAAGGCACTGGCCTTCTAAGCCAGGGATTGTGGGTTCGAGTCCCATCTGGGGTGGATGAAGGAAGTTTGGGATAGAAAAAGAGAGCTGGGCATGTAACACAGAGGTTGATTCATCGAAGCTATCCTATTCTATTTTTAGAAATGAAGTGCAAACAGGTTAAAAAAAGTATAATTTCATGGGCATGTCTTGGTGCCCTCTGTGATTCTTTTTTTAACTGCTTCTATCAGTTCGTAAAGGTCATGCTGATTACAGAGGCACTGGCCTCCTAATCCATGTATTGTGAGTTCAAGTATTTTTTGGGGGTGCCTGATTGTAGAGGACTCGAACCCAGGGATTGTGGGTTCGAGTCCCATCTGGGGTGGATGAAGGCAGTTTGGGATAGAATCGAAGCAGCTTGTATAGGTCACGATGATCACACAGTGCCACATCGAAGATATCCTACTCTATTTTTAAAAATGAAGTGCAAACAGGGTAAAAAAAAGTATAATTTCATGTCTCTGTGCCCTCCGTGATTCTATTTTTTAACTGCTTCTATCAGTTTGTACAGGTCATGCTGATTACAGAGGCACTGGCCTCCTAATCCATGTATTGTGAGTTCAAGTATTTTTTGGGGGTGCCTGAAAGCGGAGTGATGAAGTGGATGTATCTTGGGCAGTTAACCCAGTGATTTATGGATCGAAACCATCCTCTGCTGTCCAGTTTGTTTCCAGCAATGAAGTGCAAACACAAATATAAAAAGCAAAATTTCATGGGCATGTCTCAGTGCCCTCCGTGATTCTTTGTTTGACTTCTTTTGTCAGTTTTTATAGGTTATACTGATTGTAGAGGAACTGGCCTCCTAATCCATGTATTGTGAGTTCAAGTATTTTTTTGGGGTGCCTGAAAGCGGAGTGATGAATTGGATGTATCTTGGGCAGTTAACCCAGTGATTTATGGATCGAAACCATCCTCTGCTATCCAGTTTGTTTTCAGCAATGAAGTGCAAACACAAATATAAAAAGCATAATTTCATGGGCATGTCACTGTGCCCTCTGTGATTCTTTTTTTGACTGCTTCTTTCAGTTTGTATAGGTCATACTGATTACAGAGGCGCAGCGGAAGCGTGAAGGCCCCGTAACCCAGAGGTTGATAGATCGAAACCACTCTCTGCTATCTAGATTGTGTTTAGCAAGTACCCCAGTGGCCTAATGGATAAGGCACTGGCCTTCTAAGCCAGGGATTGTGGGTTCGAGTCCCATCTGGGGTGGATGAAGGCAGTTTGGGATAGAATCGACGCAGCTTGTATAGGTCACGATCATTACACAGTGCCACATCGAAGATATCCTACTCTATTTTAAAAATGAAGTGCAAACAGGGTAAAAAAAAGTATAATTTCATGTCTCTGTGCCCTCCGTGATTCTATTTTTTAACTGCTTCTATCAGTTCGTACAGGTCATGCTGATTACAGAGGCACTGGCCTCCTAATCCATGTATTGTGAGTTCAAGTATTTTTTTGAGGTGCCTGAAAGCGGATTGATGAAGTGGAAGAATTCTAGGCAGTTAACCCAGTGATTTATGGATCAAAACCATCCTCTGCTATCCAGTTTGTTTTCAGCAATGAAGTGCAAACACAAATATAAAAAGCATAATTTCATGGGCATGTCACTGTGCCCTCCGTGATTCTATTTTTTAACTGCTTCTATCAGTTCGTACAGGTCATGCTGATTGTAGAGGAACTGGCCTCCTAATCCATGTATTGTGAGTTCAAGTATTATTTTGGGGTGCCTGAAAGCGGAGTGATGAAGTGGAAGTATCCTGGGCAGTTAACCCAGTGATTTATGGATCGAAACCATCCTCTGCTGTCCAGTTTGTTTCCAGCAATGAAGTGCAAACACAAATATAAAAAGCAAAATTTCATGGGCATGTCTCAGTGCCCTCCGTGATTCTTTGTTTGACTTCTTTTGTCAGTTTTTATAGGTTATACTGATTGTAGAGGAACTGGCCTCCTAATCCATGTATTGTGAGTTCAAGTATTATTTTGGGGTGCCTGAAAGCGGAGTGATGAAGTGGAAGTATCCTGGGCAGTTAACCCAGTGATTTATGGATCGAAACCATCCTCTGCTATCCAGTTTGTTTTCAGCAATGAAGTGCAAACACAAATATAAAAAGCATAATTTCATGGGCATGTCACTGTGCCCTCTGTGATTCTTTTTTTGACTGCTTCTTTCAGTTTGTATAGGTCATACTGATTACAGAGGCGCAGCGGAAGCGTGAAGGCCCCGTAACCCAGAGGTTGATAGATCGAAACCACTCTCTGCTATCTAGAAAGTTTTTAGCAAGTACCCCAGTGGCCTAATGGGTAAGGCACTGGCCTTCTAAGCCAGGGATTGTGGGTTCGAGTCCCATCTGGGGTGGATGAAGGCAGTTTGGGATAGAATCGAAGCAGCTTGTATAGGTCACGATGATCACACAGTGCCACATCGAAGATATCCTACTCTATTTTTAAAAATGAAGTGCAAACAGGGTAAAAAAAAGTATAATTTCCTGTCTCTGTGCCCTCCGTGATTCTATTTTTTAACTGCTTCTATCAGTTCGTACAGGTCATGCTGATTACAGAGGCACTGGCCTCCTAATCCATGTATTGTGAGTTCAAGTATTTTTTTGGGGTGCCTGAAAGCGGAGTGATGAAGTGGAAGAATTCTAGGCAGTTAACCCAGTGATTTATGGATCGAAACCATCCTCTGCTATCCAGTTTGTTTTCAGCAATGAAGTGCAAACACAAATATAAAAAGCATAATTTCATGGGCATGTCACTATGCCCTCTGTGATTCTTTTTTTGACTGCTTCTTTCAGTTTGTATAGGTCATACTGATTACAGAGGCGCAGCGGAAGCGTGAAGGCCCCGTAACCCAGAGGTTGATAGATCGAAACCACTCTCTGCTATCTAGAAAGTTTTTAGCAAGTACCCCAGTGGCCTAAGGAATAAGGCACTGGTCTTCTAAGCCAGGGATTGTGGGTTCGAGTCCCATCTGGGGTGGATGAAGGCAATTTGGGATAGAAAAAGAGAGCTGAGCATGTAACACAGAGGTTATCCAATTCAATTTTTAGAAATGAAGTGCAAACACGGTAAAAAAAAGTATAATTTCATGGGCATGTCACTGTGCCCTCTGTGATTCTTTTTTTGACTGCTTCTTTCAGTTTGTATAGGTCATACTGATTACAGAGGCGCAGCGGAAGCGTGAAGGCCCCGTAACCCAGAGGTTGATAGATCGAAACCACTCTCTGCTATCTAGATAGTGTTTAGCAAGTACCCCAGTGGCCTAATGGATAAGGCACTGGCCTTCTAAGCCAGGGATTGTGGGTTCGAGTCCCATCTGGGGTGGATGAAGGCAGTTTGGGATAGAATCGAAGCAGCTTGTATAGGTCACGATGATCACACAGTGCCACATCGAAGATTTCCTACTCTATATTTAAAAATGAAGTGCAAACAGGGTAAAAAAAAGTATAATTTCATGTCTCTGTGCCCTCCGTGATTCTATTTTTTAACTGCTTCTATCAGTTCGTACAGGTCATGCTGATTACAGAGGCACTGGCCTCCTAATCCATGTATTGTGAGTTCAAGTATTTTTTTGGGGTGCCTGAAAGCGGAGTGATGAAGTGGAAGAATTCTAGGCAGTTAACCCAGTGATTTATGGATCGAAACCATCCTCTGCTATCCAGTTTGTTTTCAGCAATGAAGTGCAAACACAAATATAAAAAGCATAATTTCATGGGCATGTCACTGTGCCCTCCGTGATTCTATTATTTAACTGCTTCTATCAGTTCGTACAGGTCATGCTGATTACAGAGGAACTGGCCTCCTAATCCATGTATTGTGAGTTCAAGTATTATTTTGGGGTGCCTGAAAGCGGAGTGATGAAGTGGAAGTATCTTGGGCAGTTAACCCAGTGATTTATGGATCGAAACCATCCTCTGCTATCCAGTTTGTTTTCAGCAATGAAGTGCAAACACAAATATAAAAAGCATAATTTCATGGGCATGTCACTGTGCCCTCTGTGATTCTTTTTTTGACTGCTTCTTTCAGTTTGTATAGGTCATACTGATTACAGAGGCGCAGCGGAAGCGTGATGGCCCCGTAACCCAGAGGTTGATAGATCGAAACCACTCTCTGCTATCTAGATAGTTTTTAGCAAGTACCCCAGTGGCCTAATGGATAAGGCACTGGCCTTCTAAGCCAGGGATTGTGGGTTCGAGTCCCATCTGGGGTGGATGAAGGCAGTTTGGGATAGAATCGAAGCAGCTTGTATAGGTCACGATGATCACACAGTGCCACATCGAAGATATCCTACTCTATTTTTAGAAATGAAGTGCAAACAGGGTAAAAAAAAGTATAATTTCATGTCTCTGTGCCCTCCGTGATTCTATTTTTTAACTTCTTCTATCAGTTCGTACAGGTCATGCTGATTACAGAGGCACTGGCCTCCTAATCCATGTATTGTGAGTTCAAGTATTATTTTGGGGTGCCTGAAAGCGGAGTGATGAAGTGGATGTATCTTGGGCAGTTAACCCAGTGATTTATGGATCGAAACCATCCTCTGCTGTCCAGTTTGTTTCCAGCAATGAAGTGCAAACACAAATATAAAAAGCAAAATTTCATGGGCATGTCTCAGTGCCCTCCGTGATTCTTTGTTTGACTTCTTTTGTCAGTTTTTATAGGTTATACTGATTGTAGAGGAACTGGCCTCCTAATCCATGTATTGTGAGTTCAAGTATTTTTTTGGGGTGCCTGAAAGCGGAGTGATGAAGTGGATGTATCTTGGGCAGTTAACCCAGTGATTTATGGATCGAAACCATCCTCTGCTATCCAGTTTGTTTTCAGCAATGAAGTACAAACACAAATATAAAAAGTATAATTTCATGGGCATGTCACTGTGCCCTCTGTGATTCTTTTTTTGACTGCTTCTTTCAGTTTGTATAGGTCATACTGATTACAGAGGCGCAGCGGAAGCGTGATGGCCCCGTAACCCAGAGGTTGATAGATCGAAACCACTCTCTGCTATCTAGATAGTTTTTAGCAAGTACCCCAGTGGCCTAATGGATAAGGCACTGGCCTTCTAAGCCAGGGATTGTGGGTTTGAGTCCCATCTGGGGTGGATGAAGGCAGTTTGGGATAGAATCGAAGCAGCTTGTATAGGTCACGATGATCACACAGTGCCACATCGAAGGTATCAATCATCAATCAATCAATTTTATTTTATATAGCCCTTCGTACATCAGCTAATATCTCGAAGTGCTGTACAGAAACCCAGCCTAAAACCCCAAACAGCTAGTAATGCAGGTGTAGAAGCACGGTGGCTAGGAAAAACTCCCTAGAAAGGCCAAAACCTAGGAAGAAACCTAGAGAGGAACCAGGCTATGAGGGGTGGCCAGTCCTCTTCTGGCTGTGCCGGGTGGAGATTATAACAGAACTATGCCAAGATGTTCAAAAATGTTCATAAGTGACAAGCATGGTCAAATAATAATCATGAATAATTTTCAGTTGGCTTTTCATAGCTGATCATTAAGAGTTGAAAAACAACAGGTCTGGGACAGGTGGCGGTTCCATAACCGCAGGCAGAACAGCTGAAACTGGAATAGCAGCAAGGCCAGGCGGACTGGGGACAGCAAGGAGTCACCACGGGCGGCAGTCCCGACGCATGGTCCTAGGGCCCAGGTCCTCCGAGAGAAAGAAAGAGAGAAGGAGAAAATTAGAGAGAGCCAAGATTTTCAAAATGTTCATAAATGACAAGCATGGTCAAATAATAATCAGGAATAAATCTCAGTTGGCTTTTCATAGCCGATCATTAAGAGTTGAAAACAGCAGGTCTGGGACAGGTAGGGGTTCCATAACCGCAGGCAGAACAGTTGAAACTGGAATAGCAGCAAGGCCAGGCGGACTGGGGACAGCAAGGAGTCACCACGGCCGGTAGTCCCGACGTATGGTCCTAGGGCTCAGGTCCTCCGAGAGAAAGAAAGAGAGAAGGAGAAAATTAGAGAGAGCCAAGATTTTCAAAATGTTCATAAATGACAAGCATGGTCAAATAATAATCAGGAATAAATCTCATTTGGCTTTTCATAGCCGATCATTAAGAGTTGAAAACAGCAGGTCTGGGACAGGTAGGGGTTCCGTAACCGCAGGCAGAACAGTTGAAACTGGAATAGCAGCAAGGCCAGGCGGACTGGGGACAGCAAGGTGTCATCATGCCCGGTAGTCCTGACGTATGGTCCTAGGGCTCAGGTTCTCAGAGAGAAAGAGAGAACGAGAGAATTAGAGAGAGCATACTTAAATTCACACAGGACACTGGATAAGACAGGAGAAGTACTCCAGGTATAACCAACTGACCCTAGCCCCCCGACACATAAACTACTGCAGCATAAATACTGGAGGCTGAGACAGGAGCGGTCAGGAGACACTGTGGCCCCATCCGAAGAAACCCCCGGACAGGGCCAAACAGGAAGGATATAACCCCACCCACTTTGCCAAAGCACAGCCCCCGCACCACTAGAGGGATATCCTCAACCACCAACTTACAATCCTGAGACAAGGCCGAGTATAGCCCACAAAGATCTCCACCACAGCACAAACCAAGGGGGGCACCAACCCAGACAGGAAGATCACGTCAGTAACTCAACCCACTCAAGTGACGCACCCCTCCTAGGGACGGCATGAAAGAGCACCAGCAAGCCAGTGACTCAGCCCCTGTAACAGGGTTAGAGGCAGAGAATCCCAGTGGAGAGAGGGGAACCGGCCAGGCAGAGACAGCAAGGGCGGTTCGTTGCTCCAGAGCCTTTCCGTTCACCTTCACACTCCTGGGCCAGACTACACTCAATCATATGACCTACTGAAGAGATAAGTCTTCAGTAAAGACTTAAAGGTTGAGACCGAGTCTGCGTCTCTCACATGGGTAGGCAGACTGTTCCATAAAAATGGAGATCTATAGGAGAAAGCCCTGCCTCCCGCTGTTTGCTTAGAAATTCTAGGGACAATTAGGAGGCCTGCGTCTTGTGACCGTAGCGTACGTATTGGTATGTACGGCAGGACCAACTCGGAAAGATAGGTAGGAGCAAGCCCATGTAACGCTTTATAGGTTAACAGTAAAACCTTGAAATCAGCCCTTGCCTTAACAGGAAGCCAGTGTAGGGAAGCTAGCACTGGAGTAATATGATCAAATTTCTTGGTTCTAGTCAGGATTCTAGCAGCCGTATTTAGCACTAACTGAAGTTTATTTAGTGCTTTATCCGGGTAGCCGGAAAGTAGAGCATTGCAGTAGTCTAACCTAGAAGTAACAAATGCATGGATTAATTTTTCTGCATCATTTTTGGACAGAAAATTTCTGATTTTTGCAATGTTACGTAGATGGAAAAAAGCTGTCCTTGAAACAGTCTTGATATGTTCGTCAAAAGAGAGATCAGGGTCAAGAGTAACGCCGAGGTCCTTCACAGTTTTATTTGAGACGACTTTACAACCATCAAGATGAATTGTCAGATTTAACAGAAGATCTCTTTGTTTCTTGGGACCTAGAACAAGCATCTCTGTTTTGTCCGAGTTTAAAAGTAGAAAGTTTTCAGCCATCCACTTCCTTATGTCTGAAACACAGGCTTCTAGCGAGGGCAATTTTGGGGCTTCACCATGTTTCATTGAAATGTACAGCTGTGTGTCATCCGCATAGCAGTGAAAGTTAACATTATGTTTTCGAATAACATCCCCAAGAGGTAAAATATATAGTGAAAACAATAGTGGTCCTAAAACGGAACCTTGAGGAACACCGAAATGTACAGTTGATTTGTCAGAGGACAGACCATTCACAGAGACAAACTGATATCTTTCCGACAGGTAAGATCTAAACCAGGCCAGAACTTGTCCGTGTAGACCAATTTGGGTTTCCAGTCTCTCCAAAAGAATGTGGTGATCGATGGTGTCAAAGGCAGCACTAAGGTCTAGTAGCACGAGGACAGATGCAGAGCCTCGGTCTGACGCCATTAAAAGGTCATTTACCACCTTCACAAGTGCAGTCTCAGTGCTATGATGGGGTCTAAAACCAGACTGAAGCATTTCGTATACATTGTTTGTCTTCAGAAAGGCAGTGAGTTGCTGCGCAACAGCTTTTTCTAAAAATTTTGAGAGGAATGGAAGATTCGATATAGGCCGATAGTTTTTTATATTTTCCGGGTCAAGGTTTGGCTTTTTCAAGAGAGGCTTTATCACTGCCACTTTTAGTGAGTTTGGTACACATCCAGTGGATAGAGAGCTGTTTATTATGTTCAACATAGGAGGGCCAAGCACAGGAAGCAGCTCCTTCAGCAGTTTAGTAGGAATAGGATCCAGTATGCAGCTTGAAGGTTTAGAGGCCATGATTATTTTCATCATTGTGTCAAGAGATATAGTACTAAAACACTTAAGTGTCTCTCCCGATCCCAGGCCCTCGCAGAGCTGTGCAGATCCAGGACAGCTAAGCCCTGGAGGAATACGCAGATTCAAAGAGGAGTCCGTAATTTGCTTTCTAATGGTCATGATCTTTTCCTCAAAGAAGTTCATGAATTTATTACTGCTGAAGTGAAAGCCATCCTCTCTTGGGGAATGCTGCTTTTTAGTTAGCTTTGCAACAGTATCAAAAAGAAATTTTGGATTGTTCTTATTTTCCTCGATTAAGTTGGAAAAGTAGGATGATCGAGCAGCAGTGAGGGCTCTTCGGTACTGCACGGTACTGTCTTTCCAAGCTAGTCGGAAGACTTCCAGTTTGGTGTGGCGCCATTTCCGTTCCAATTTCCTGGAAGCTTGCTTCAAAGCTCGGGTATTTTCTGTATACCAGGGAGCTAGTTTCTTATGACAAATGTTTTTCGTTTTTAGGGGTGCAACTGCATCTAGGGTATTGCGCAAGGTTAAATTGAGTTCCTCAGTTAAGTGGTTAACTGATTTTTGTCCTCTGACATCCTTGGGTAGGCAGAAGGAGTCTGGAAGGGCATCAAGGAATTTTTGTGTTGTCTGAGAATTTATAGCACGACTTTTGATGCTTCTTGGTTGCGGTCTGAGCAGATTATTTGTTGCGATTGCAAACGTAATAAAATGGTGGTCCGATAGTCCAGGATTATGTGGAAAAACATTAAGATCTACAACATTTATTCCATGGGACAAAACTAGGTCCAGAGTATGACTGTGGCAGTGAGTAGGTCCAGAGACATGTTGGACAAAACCCACTGAGTCGATGATGGCTCCGAAAGACTTTTGGAGTGGGTCTGTGGACTTCTCCATGTGAATATTAAAATCACCAAAAATTAGAATATGATCTGCTATGACTACAAGGTCTGATAGGAATTCAGGAAACTCAGAGAGGAATGCTGTATATGGCCCAGGAGGCCTGTAAACAGTAGCTATAAAAAGTGATTGAGTAGGCTGCATAGATTTCATGACTAGAAGCTCAAAAGACGAAAACGCCATTTTTTTTTTTGTAAATTGAAATTTGCTATCGTAAATGTTAGCAACACCTCCGCCTTTGCGGGATGCACGGGGGATATGGTCACTAGTGTAACCAGGAGGTGAGGCCTCATTTAACACAGTAAATTCATCAGGCTTAAGCCATGTTTCAGTCAGGCCAATCACATCAAGATTATGATCAGTGATTAGTTCATTGACTATGACTGCCTTTGAAGTGAGGGATCTAACATTAAGTAACCCTATTTTGAGATGTGAGGTATCACGATCTCTTTCAATAATGGCAGGAATGGAGGAGGTCTTTATCCTAATAAGATTGCTAAGGCGAACACCGCCATGTTTAGTTTTGCCCAACCTAGGTCGAGGCACAGACACAGTCTCAATGGGTATGGCTGAGCTGACTACACTGACTGTGCTATTGGCAGACTCCACTAAGCTGGCAGGTTGGCTAACAGCCTGCTGCCTGGCCTGCACCCTATTTCATTGTGGGGCTAGAGGAGTTAGAGCCCTATCTATGTTGGTAGATAAGATGAGAGCACCCCTCCAGCTAGGATGGAGTCCGTCACTCCTCAGCAGGTCAGGCTTGGTCCTGTTTGTGGGTGAGTCCCAGAAAGAGGGCCAATTATCTACAAATTCTATCTTTTGGGAGGGGCAGAAAACAGTTTTCAACCAGCGATTGAGTGCTGAGACTCTGCTGTAGAGCTCGTCACTCCCCCTAACTGGGAGGGGGCCAGAGACAATTACGCGATGCCGACACATCTTTCTAGCTGATTTACACGCTGAAGCTATGTTGCACTTGGTGACCTCTGACTGTTTCATTCTAACATCGTTGGTGCCGACGTGGATAACAATATCTCTATACTCTCTACACTCGCCAGATTTAGCTTTAGCCAGCACCATCTTTAGATTAGCCTTAACGTCGGTAGCCCTGCCCCCTGGTAAACAGTGTATGATCGCTGGGTGATTCGTTTTAAGTCTAATACTGCGGGTAATGGAGTCGCCAATGACTAGGGTTTTCAATTTGTCAGAGCTAATGGTGGGAGCCTTCGGCGTCTCAGACCCCGTAACGGGAGGAGTAGAGACAAGAGAAGACTCAGACTCAGACTCCGACTCGCTACATAATGGGGAGAACCGGTTGAAAGTTTCTGTCGGCTGAATGAGCGACACCGGTTGAGCATTCCAACAGCATTTCCCTCCAGAAGCCATGAGAAAGTTGTCCGGCTGCGGGGACTGTGCGGGGGGGTTTATACTAACGTTACTATCTGTACTTACTGGTGGCACAGACGCTGTTTCTTCCTTTCCTACACTGAAATTACCCTTGCCTAACGATTGCGTCTGAAGCTGGGCTTGTAGCACAGTTATTCTCGCCGTAAGGCGATCGTTCTCCTGTATATTATGAGTACAGCGACTGCAATTAGAAGACATCATGTTAATGTTACTACTTAGCTTCGGCTGTTGAAGGTGTTGACGAACCATGTCCAGATAAAGCGTCCGGAGTGAAAAAGTTGAATGAGGGAAAAAAGTTGCGATGGAAAAACTAAAAATATAAACGGTAATTAAAAACAAAAACAAAACAAAAAAACATAAAGTTGTCAGCTAGCAAAGTAAAGTAAAGTTGGCAGCAAAACGCACAGCAACAAAACGCACAGCAACACGTCTGCAGATTCAACAGGAATAGAGTATCCTACTCTATTTTTAGAAATGAAGTGCAAACAGGGTAAAAAAAAGTATAATTTCATGTCTCTGTGCGCTCCGTGATTCTATTTTTTAACTGCTTCTATCAGTTCGTACAGGTCATGCTGATTACAGAGGCACTGGCCTCCTAATCCATGTATTGTGAGTTCAAGTATTATTTTGGGGTGCCTGAAAGCGGAGTGATGAAGTGGATGTATCTTGGGCAGTTAACCCAGTGATTTATGGATCGAAACCATCCTCTGCTGTCCAGTTTGTTTCCAGCAATGAAGTGCAAACACAAATATAAAAAGCAAAATGTTATGGGCATGTCTCAGTGCCCTCCGTGATTCTTTGTTTGACTTCTTTTGTCAGTTTTTATAGGTTATACTGATTGTAGAGGAACTGGCCTCCTAATCCATGTATTGTGAGTTCAAGTATTATTTTGGGGTGCCTGAAAGCGGAGTGATGAATTGGAAGTGTCCTGGGCAGTTAACCCAGTGATTTATGGATCGAAACCATCCTCTGCTATCCAGTTTGTTTTCAGCAATGAAGTGCAAACACAAATATAAAAAGCATAATTTCATGGGCATGTCACTGTGCCCTCTGTGATTCTTTTTTTGACTGCTTCTTTCAGTTTGTATAGGTCATACTGATTACAGAGGCGCAGCGGAAGCGTGAAGGCCCCGTAACCCAGAGGTTGATAGATCGAAACCACTCTCTGCTATCTAGATAGTTTGTAGCAAGTACCCCAGTGGCCTAATGGATAAGGCACTGCCCTTCTAAGCCAGGGATTGTGGGTTCGAGTCCCATCTGGGGTGGATGAAGGCAGTTTGGGATAGAATCGAAGCAGCTTGTTTAGGTCACGATGATCACACAGTGCCACATCGAAGGTATCCTACTCTATTTTTAGAAATGAAGTGCAAACAGGGTAAAAAAAAGTATAATTTCATGTCTCTGTGCCCTCCGTGATTCTATTTTTTAACTGCTTCTATCAGTTCGTACAGGTCATGCTGATTACAGAGGCACTGGCCTCCTAATCCATGTATTGTGAGTTCAAGTATTTTTTTGGGGTGCCTGAAAGCGGAGTGATGAAGTGGATGTATCTTGGGCAGTTAACCCAGTGATTTATGGATCGAAACCATCCTCTGCTGTCCAGTTTGTTTCCAGCAATGAAGTGCAAACACAAATATAAAAAGCAAAATGTTATGGGCATGTCTCAGTGCCCTCCGTGATTCTTTGTTTGACTTCTTTTGTCAGTTTTTATAGGTTATACTGATTGTAGAGGAACTGGCCTCCTAATCCATGTATTGTGAGTTCAAGTATTATTTTGGGGTGCCTGAAAGCGGAGTGATGAAGTGGAAGTGTCCTGGGCAGTTAACCCAGTGATTTATGGATCGAAACCATCCTCTGCTATCCAGTTTGTTTTCAGCAATGAAGTGCAAACACAAATATAAAAAGCATAATTTCATGGGCATGTCACTGTGCCCTCTGTGATTCTTTTTTTGACTGCTTCTTTCAGTTTGTATAGGTCATACTGATTACAGAGGCGCAGCGGAAGCGTGAAGGCCCCGTAACCCAGAGGTTGATAGATCGAAACCACTCTCTGCTATCTAGATAGTGTTTAGCAAGTACCCCAGTGGCCTAATGGATAAGGCACTGGTCTTCTAAGCCAGGGATTGTGGGTTCGCGTCCCATCTGGGGTGGATGAAGGCAGTTTGGGATAGAATCAAAGCAGCTTGTATAGGTCACGATGATCACACAGTGCTACTTCGAAGATATCCTACTCTATTTTTAAAAATGAAGTGCAAACAGGGTAAAAAAAAGTATAATTTCATGTCTCTGTGCCCTCCGTGATTCTATTTTTTAACTGCTTCTATCAGTTCGTACAGGTCATGCTGATTACAGAGGCACTGGCCTCCTAATCCATGTATTGTGAGTTCAAGTATTATTTTGGGGTGCCTGAAAGCGGAGTGATGAAGTGGATGTATCTTGGGCAGTTAACCCAGTGATTTATGGATCGAAACCATCCTCTGCTGTCCAGTTTGTTTCCAGCAATGAAGTGCAAACACAAATATAAAAAGCAAAATTTCATGGGCATGTCTCAGTGCCCTCCGTGATTCTTTGTTTGACTTCTTTTGTCAGTTTTTATAGGTTATACTGATTGTAGAGGAACTGGCCTCCTAATCCATGTATTGTGAGTTCAAGTATTATTTTGGGGTGCCTGAAAGCGGAGTGATGAAGTGGAAGTGTCCTGGGCAGTTAACCCAGTGATTTATGGATCGAAACCATCCTCTGCTATCCAGTTTGTTTTCAGCAATGAAGTGCAAACACAAATATAAAAAGCATAATTTCATGGGCATGTCACTGTGCCCTCTGTGATTCTTTTTTTGACTGCTTCTTTCAGTTTGTATAGGTCATACTGATTACAGAGGCGCAGCGGAAGCGTGAAGGCCCCGTAACCCAGAGGTTGATAGATCGAAACCACTCTCTGCTATCTAGATAGATTTTAGCAAGTACCCCAGTGGCCTAATGGATAAGGCACTGGCCTTCTAAGCCAGGGATTGTGGGTTCGAGTCCCATCTGGGGTGGATGAAGGCAGTTTGGGATAGAATCGAAGCAGCTTGTATAGGTCACGATGATCACACAGTGCCACATCGAAGATATCCTACTCTATTTTTAAAAATGAAGTGCAAACAGGGTAAAAAAAAGTATAATTTCATGTCTCTGTGCCCTCCGTGATTCTATTTTTTAACTGCTTCTATCAGTTCGTACAGGTCATGCTGATTACAGAGGCACTGGCCTCCTAATCCATGTATTGTGAGTTCAAGTATTATTTTGGGGTGCCTGAAAGCGGAGTGATGAAGTGGATGTATCTTGGGCAGTTAACCCAGTGATTTATGGATCGAAACCATCCTCTGCTGTCCAGTTTGTTTCCAGCAATGAAGTGCAAACACAAATATAAAAAGCAAAATTTCATGGGCATGTCTCAGTGCCCTCCGTGATTCTTTGTTTGACTTCTTTTGTCAGTTTTTATAGGTTATACTGATTGTAGAGGAACTGGCCTCCTAATCCATGTATTGTGAGTTCAAGTATTATTTTGGGGTGCCTGAAAGCGGAGTGATGAAGTGGAAGTGTCCTGGGCAGTTAACCCAGTGATTTATGGATCGAAACCATCCTCTGCTATCCAGTTTGTTTTCAGCAATGAAGTGCAAACACAAATATAAAAAGCATAATTTCATGGGCATGTCACTGTGCCCTCTGTGATTCTTTTTTTGACTGCTTCTTTCAGTTTGTATAGGTCATACTGATTACAGAGGCGCAGCGGAAGCGTGAATGGCCCCGTAACCCAGAGGTTGATAGATCGAAACCACTCTCTGCTATCTAGATAATGTTTAGCAAGTACCCCAGTGGCCTAATGGATAAGGCACTGGCCTTCTAAGCCAGGGATTGTGGGTTCGAGTCCCATCTGGGGTGGATGAAGGCAGTTTGGGATAGAATCGAAGCAGCTTGTATAGGTCACGATGATCACACAGTGCCACATTCGAAGATATCCTACTCTATTTTAAAAATGAAGTGCAAACAGGGTAAAAAAAAGTATAATTTCATGTCTCTGTGCCCTCCGTGATTCTATTTTTTAACTGCTTCTATCAGTTCGTACAGGTCATGCTGATTACAGAGGCACTGGCCTCCTAATCCATGTATTGTGAGTTCAAGTATTATTTTGGGGTGCCTGAAAGCGGAGTGATGAAGTGGATGTATCTTGGGCAGTTAACCCAGTGATTTATGGATCGAAACCATCCTCTGCTGTCCAGTTTGTTTCCAGCAATGAAGTGCAAACACAAATATAAAAAGCAAAATTTCATGGGCATGTCTCAGTGCCCTCCGTGATTCTTTGTTTGACTTCTTTTGTCAGTTTTTATAGGTTATACTGATTGTAGAGGAACTGGCCTCCTAATCCATGTATTGTGAGTTCAAGTATTATTTTGGGGTGCCTGAAAGCGGAGTGATGAAGTGGAAGTGTCCTGGGCAGTTAACCCAGTGATTTATGGATCGAAACCATCCTCTGCTATCCAGTTTGTTTTCAGCAATGAAGTGCAAACACAAATATAAAAAGCATAATTTCATGGGCATGTCACTGTGCCCTCTGTGATTCTTTTTTTGACTGCTTCTTTCAGTTTGTATAGGTCATACTGATTACAGAGGCGCAGCGGAAGCGTGAAGGCCCCGTAACCCAGAGGTTGATAGATCGAAACCACTCTCTGCTATCTAGATAGTTTTTAGCAAGTACCCCAGTGGCCTAATGGATAAGGCACTGGCCTTCTAAGCCAGGGATTGTGGGTTCGAGTCCCATCTGGGGTGGATGAAGGCAGTTTGGGATAGAATCGAAGCAGCTTGTATAGGTAACGATGATCACACAGTGCCACATCGAAGATATCCTACTCTATTTTTAAAAATGAAGTGCAAACAGGGTAAAAAAAAGTATAATTTCATGTCTCTGTGCCCTCCGTGATTCTATTTTTTAACTGCTTCTATCAGTTCGTACAGGTCATGCTGATTACAGAGGCACTGGCCTCCTAATCCATGTATTGTGAGTTCAAGTATTTTTTTGGGGTGCCTGAAAGCGGAGTGATGAAGTGGATGTATCTTGGGCAGTTAACCCAGTGATTTATGGATCGAAACCATCCTCTGCTGTCCAGTTTGTTTCCAGCAATGAAGTGCAAACACAAATATAAAAAGCAAAATTTCATGGGCATGTCTCAGTGCCCTCCGTGATTCTTTGTTTGACTTCTTTTGTCAGTTTTTATAGGTTATACTGATTGTAGAGGAACTGGCCTCCTAATCCATGTATTGTGAGTTCAAGTATTATTTTGGGGTGCCTGAAAGCGGAGTGATGAAGTGGAAGTATCCTGGGCAGTTAACCCAGTGATTTATGGATCGAAACCATCCTCTGCTATCCAGTTTGTTTTCAGCAATGAAGTGCAAACACAAATATAAAAAGCATAATTTCATGGGCATGTCACTGTGCCCTCTGTGATTCTTTTTTTGACTGCTTCTTTCAGTTTGTATAGGTCATACTGATTACAGAGGCGCAGCGGAAGCGTGAAGGCCCCGTAACCCAGAGGTTGATAGATCGAAACCACTCTCTGCTATCTAGATAGTTTTAGCAAGTACCCCTGTGCCCTAATGGATAAGGCACTGGCCTTCTAAGCCAGGGATTGTGGGTTCGAGTCCCATCTGGGGTGGATGAAGGCAGTTTGGGATAGAATCGAAGCAGCTTGTATAGGTCACGATGATCACACAGTGCCACATTCGAAGATATCCTACTCTATTTTAAAAAGTGAAGTGCAAACAGGGTAAAAAAAAGTATAATTTCATGTCTCTGTGCCCTCCGTGATTCTATTTTTTAACTGCTTCTATCAGTTCGTACAGGTCATGCTGATTACAGAGGCACTGGCCTCCTAATCCATGTATTGTGAGTTCAAGTATTATTTTGGGGTGCCTGAAAGCGGAGTGATGAAGTGGATGTATCTTGGGCAGTTAACCCAGTGATTTATGGATCGAAACCATCCTCTGCTGTCCAGTTTGTTTCCAGCAATGAAGTGCAAACACAAATATAAAAAGCAAAATTTCATGGGCATGTCTCAGTGCCCTCCGTGATTCTTTGTTTGACTTCTTTTGTCAGTTTTTATAGGTTATACTGATTGTAGAGGAACTGGCCTCCTAATCCATGTATTGTGAGTTCAAGTATTATTTTGGGGTGCCTGAAAGCGGAGTGATGAAGTGGAAGTGTCCTGGGCAGTTAACCCAGTGATTTATGGATCGAAACCATCCTCTGCTATCCAGTTTGTTTTCAGCAATGAAGTGCAAACACAAATATAAAAAGCATAATTTCATGGGCATGTCACTGTGCCCTCTGTGATTCTTTTTTTGACTGCTTCTTTCAGTTTGTATAGGTCATACTGATTACAGAGGCGCAGCGGAAGCGTGAAGGCCCCGTAACCCAGAGGTTGATAGATCGAAACCACTCTCTGCTATCTAGATAGTTTTTAGCAAGTACCCCAGTGGCCTAATGGATAAGGCACTGGCCTTCTAAGCCAGGGATTGTGGGTTCGAGTCCCATCTGGGGTGGATGAAGGCAGTTTGGGATAGAATCGAAGCAGCTTGTATAGGTAATGATGATCACACAGTGCCACATCGAAGATATCCTACTCTATTTTTAAAAATGAAGTGCAAACAGGGTAAAAAAAAGTATAATTTCATGTCTCTGTGCCCTCCGTGATTCTATTTTTTAACTGCTTCTATCAGTTCGTACAGGTCATGCTGATTACAGAGGCACTGGCCTCCTAATCCATGTATTGTGAGTTCAAGTATTATTTTGGGGTGCCTGAAAGCGGAGTGATGAAGTGGATGTATCTTGGGCAGTTAACCCAGTGATTTATGGATCGAAACCATCCTCTGCTGTCCAGTTTGTTTCCAGCAATGAAGTGCAAACACAAATATATAAAGCAAAATTTCATGGGCATGTCTCAGTGCCCTCCGTGATTCTTTGTTTGACTTCTTTTGTCAGTTTTTATAGGTTATACTGATTGTAGAGGAACTGGCCTCCTAATCCATGTATTGTGAGTTCAAGTATTATTTTGGGGTGCCTGAAAGCGGAGTGATGAAGTGGAAGTGTCCTGGGCAGTTAACCCAGTGATTTATGGATCGAAACCATCCTCTGCTATCCAGTTTGTTTTCAGCAATGAAGTGCAAACACAAATATAAAAAGCATAATTTCATGGGCATGTCACTGTGCCCTCTGTGATTCTTTTTTTGACTGCTTCTTTCAGTTTGTATAGGTCATACTGATTACAGAGGCGCAGCGGAAGCGTGAAGGCCCCGTAACCCAGAGGTTGATAGATCGAAACCACTCTCTGCTATCTAGATAGTTTTTAGCAAGTACCCCAGTGGCCTAATGGATAAGGCACTGGCCTTCTAAGCCAGGGATTGTGGGTTCGAGTCCCATCTGGGGTGGATGAAGGCAGTTTGGGATAGAATCGAAGCAGCTTGTATAGGTCACGATGATCACACAGTGCCACATCGAAGGTATCCTACTCCATTTTTAGAAATGAAGTGCAAACAGGGTAAAAAAAAGTATAATTTCATGTCTCTGTGCCCTCCGTGATTCTATTTTTTACCTTCTTCTATCAGTTCGTACAGGTCATGCTGATTACAGAGGCACTGGCCTCCTAATCCATGTATTGTGAGTTCAAGTATTATTTTGGGGTGCCTGAAAGCGGAGTGATGAAGTGGATGTATCTTGGGCAGTTAACCCAGTGATTTATGGATCGAAACCATCCTCTGCTGTCCAGTTTGTTTCCAGCAATGAAGTGCAAACACAAATATAAAAAGCAAAATTTCATGGGCATGTCTCAGTGCCCTCCGTGATTCTTTGTTTGACTTCTTTTGTCAGTTTTTATAGGTTATACTGATTGTAGAGGAACTGGCCTCCTAATCCATGTATTGTGAGTTCAAGTATTTTTTTGGGGTGCCTGAAAGCGGAGTGATGAAGTGGATGTATCTTGGGCAGTTAACCCAGTGATTTATGGATCGAAACCATCCTCTGCTATCCAGTTTGTTTTCAGCAATGAAGTACAAACACAAATATAAAAAGCATAATTTCATGGGCATGTCTCTGTGCCCTCTGTGATTCTTTTTTTGACTGCTTCTTTCAGTTTGTATAGGTCATACTGATTACAGAGGCGCAGCGGAAGCGTGAAGGCCCCGTAACCCAGAGGTTGATAGATCGAAACCACTCTTTGCTATCTAGATAGTGTTTAGCAAGTACCCCAGTGGCCTAATGGATAAGGCACTGACCTTCTAAGCAAGGGATTGTGGGTTCGAGTCCCATCTGGGGTGGATGAAGGCAGTTTTGGATAGAATCGAAGCAGCTTGTATAGGTAACACCCCGAGAGCTTCGCACACCCCGAGAGCTTCTGGTCAGCGGGGTGGTGGCACTGGGATCCTCATCTCTCCCAAGTGGACATTCTCTCTTTCTCCCCTGACCCATCTGTCTATCGCCTCCTTTGAATTCCATGCTGTCACAGTTACCAGCCCTTTCAAGCTTAACATCCTTATCATTTATCGCCCTCCAGGTTCCCTTGGAGAGTTCATCAATGAGCTTGACGCCCTGATAAGTTCCTTTCCTGAGGATGGCTCACCTCTCACAGTTCTGGGTGACTTTAACCTCCCCACGTCTACCTTTGACTCATTCCTCTCTGCCTCCTTCTTTCCACTCCTCTCCTCTTTTGACCTCACCCTCTCACCTTCCCCCCCTACTCACAAGGCAGGCAATACGCTTGACCTCATCTTTACTAGATGCTGTTCTTCCACTAATCTCATTGCAACTCCCCTCCAAGTCTCCGACCACTACCTTGTATCCTTTTCCCTCTCGCTCTCATCCAACACTTCCCACACTGCCCCTACTCGGATGGTATCGCGCCGTCCCAACCTTCGCTCTCTCTCCCCCGCTACTCTCTCCTCTTCCATCCTATCATCTCTTCCCTCTGCTCAAACCTTCTCCAACCTATCTCCTGATTCTGCCTCCTCAACCCTCCTCTCCTCCCTTTCTGCATCCTTTGACTCTCTATGTCCCCTATCCTCCAGGCCGGCTCGGTCCTCCCCTCCTGCTCCGTGGCTCGACGACTCACTGCGAGCTCACAGAACAGGGCTCCGGGCAGCCGAGCGGAAATGGAGGAAAACTCGCCTCCCTGCGGACCTGGCATCCTTTCACTCCCTCCTCTCTACATTCTCCTCTTCTGTCTCTGCTGCTAAAGCCACTTTCTACCACTCTAAATTCCAAGCATCTGCCTCTAACCCTAGGAAGCTCTTTGCCACCTTCTCCTCCCTCCTGAATCCTCCTCCCCCTCCTCCCCCCTCCTCCCTCTCTGCGGATGACTTCGTCAACCATTTTGAAAAGAAGGTCGACGACATCCGATCCTCGTTTGCTAAGTCAAACGACACCGCTGGTTCTGCTCACACTGCCCTACCCTGTGCTTTGACCTCTTTCTCCCCTCTCTCTCCAGATGAAATCTCGCGTCTTGTGACGGCCGGCCGCCCAACAACCTGCCCGCTTGACCCTATCCCCTCCTCTCTTCTCCAGACCATTTCCGGAGACCTTCTCCCTTACCTCACCTCGCTCATCAACTCATCCTTGACCGCTGGCTACGTCCCTTCCGTCTTCAAGAGAGCGAGAGTTGCACCCCTTCTGAAAAAACCTACACTCGATCCCTCCGATGTCAACAACTACAGACCAGTATCCCTTCTTTCTTTTCTCTCCAAAACTCTTGAACGTGCCGTCCTTGGCCAGCTCTCCTGCTATCTCTCTCAGAATGACCTTCTTGATCCAAATCAGTCAGGTTTCAAGACTAGTCATTCAACTGAGACTGCTCTTCTCTGTGTCACGGAGGCGCTCCGCACTGCTAAAGCTAACTCTCTCTCCTCTGCTCTCATCCTTCTAGACCTATCGGCTGCCTTTGATACTGTGAACCATCAGATCCTCCTCTCCACCCTCTCCGAGCTGGGCATCTCCGGCGCGGCCCACGCTTGGATTGCGTCCTACCTGACAGGTCGCTCCTACCAGGTGGCGTGGCGAGAATCTGTCTCCGCACCACGCGCTCTCACCACTGGTGTCCCCCAGGGCTCTGTTCTAGGCCCTCTCCTATTCTCGCTATACACCAAGTCACTTGGCTCTGTCATATCCTCACATGGTCTCTCCTATCATTGCTATGCAGACGACACACAATTAATCTTCTCCTTTCCCCCCTCTGATAACCAGGTGGCGAATCGCATCTCTGCATGTCTGGCAGACATATCAGTGTGGATGACGGATCACCACCTCAAGCTGAACCTCGGAAAGACGGAGCTGCTCTTCCTCCCGGGGAAGGACTGCCCGTTCCATGATCTCGCCATCACGGTTGACAACTCCATTGTGTCCTCCTCCCAGAGTGCTAAGAACCTTGGCGTGATCCTGGACAACACCCTGTCGTTCTCAACTCACATCAAGGCGGTGACCCGTTCCTGTAGGTTCATGCTCTACAACATTCGCAGAGTACGACCCTGCCTCACACAGGAAGCAGCGCAGGTCCTAATCCAGGCACTTGTCATCTCCCGTCTGGACTACTGCAACTCGCTGTTGGCTGGGCTCCCTGCCTGTGCTATTAAACCCCTACAACTCATCCAGAACGCCGCAGCCCGTCTGGTGTTCAACCTTCCCAAGTTCTCTCACGTCACACCCCGCTCCTCCGCTCTCTCCACTGGCTTCCAGTTGAAGCTCGCATCCGCTACAAGACCATGGTGCTTGCCTACGGAGCTGTGAGGGGAACGGCACCTCCGTACCTTCAGGCTCTGATCAGGCCCTACACCCAAACAAGGGCACTGCGTTCATCCACCTCTGGCCTGCTCGCCTCCCTACCTCTGAGGAAGTACAGTTCCCGCTCAGCCCAGTCAAAACGGTTCGCTGCTCTGGCACCCCAATGGTGGAACAAACTCCCTTACGACGCCAGGTCAGCGGAGTCAATCACCACCTTCCGGAGACACCTGAAACCCCACCTCTTTAAGGAATACCTAGGATAGGATAAAGTAATCCTTCTAACCCCCCCCTCCCCCTTAAAAGAGTTAGATGCACTATTGTAAAGTGGTTGTTCCACTGGATATCATAAGGTGAATGCACCAATTTGTAAATCGCTCTGGATAAGAGCGTCTGCTAAATGACTTAAATGTAAATGTAAAATGTAAATGTAACGATGATCACACAGTGCCACATCGAAGATATCCTACTCTATTTTTAAAAATGAAGTGCAAACAGGGTAAAAAAAAGTATAATTTCATGTCTCTGTGCCCTCCGTGATTCTATTTTTTAACTGCTTCTATCAGTTCGTACAGGTCATGCTGATTACAGAGGCACTGGCCTCCTAATCCATGTATTGTGAGTTCAAGTATTATTTTGGGGTGCCTGAAAGCGGAGTGATGAAGTGGATGTATCTTGGGCAGTTAACCCAGTGATTTATGGATCGAAACCATCCTCTGCTGTCCAGTTTGTTTCCAGCAATGAAGTGCAAACACAAATATAAAAAGCAAAATTTCATGGGCATGTCTCAGTGCCCTCCGTGATTCTTTGTTTGACTTCTTTTGTCAGTTTTTATAGGTTATACTGATTGTAGAGGAACTGGCCTCCTAATCCATGTATTGTGAGTTCAAGAATTATTTTGGGGTGCCTGAAAGCGGAGTGATGAATTGGAAGTGTCCTGGGCAGTTAACCCAGTGATTTATGGATCGAAACCATCCTCTGCTATCCAGTTTGTTTTCAGCAATGAAGTGCAAACACAAATATAAAAAGCATAATTTCATGGGCATGTCACTGTGCCCTCTGTGATTTTTTTTTGACTGCTTCTTTCAGTTTGTATAGGTCATACTGATTACAGAGGCGCAGCGGAAGCGTGAAGGCCCCGTAACCCAGAGGTTGATAGATCGAAACCACTCTCTGCTATCTAGATAGTTTTTAGCAAGTACCCCAGTGGCCTAATGGATAAGGCACTGGCCGTCTAAGCCAGGGATTGTGGGTTCGAGTCCCATCTGGGGTGGATGAAGGCAGTTTGGGATAGAATCGTAGCAGCTTGTATAGGTAATGATGATCACACAGTGCTACATCGAAGATATCCTACTCTATTTTTAAAAATGAAGTGCAAACAGGGTAAAAAAAAGTATAATTTCATGTCTCTGTGCCCTCCGTGATTCTATTTTTTGACTGCTTCTATCAGTTCGTACAGGTCATGCTGATTACAGAGGCACTGGCCTCCTAATCCATGTATTGTGAGTTCAAGTATTATTTTGGGGTGCCTGAAAGCGGAGTGATGAAGTGGATGTATCTTGGGCAGTTAACCCAGTGATTTATGGATCGAAACCATCCTCTGCTGTCCAGTTTGTTTCCAGCAATGAAGTGCAAACACAAATATAAAAAGCAAAATTTCATGGGCATGTCTCAGTGCCCTCCGTGATTCTTTGTTTGACTTCTTTTGTCAGTTTTTATAGGTTATACTGATTGTAGAGGAACTGGCCTCCTAATCCATGTATTGTGAGTTCAAGTATTATTTTGGGGTGCCTGAAAGCGGAGTGATGAATTGGAAGTGTCCTGGGCAGTTAACCCAGTGATTTATGGATCGAAACCATCCTCTGCTATCCAGTTTGTTTTCAGCAATGAAGTACAAACACAAATATAAAAAGCATAATTTCATGGGCATGTCTCTGTGCCCTCTGTGATTCTTTTTTTGACTGCTTCTTTCAGTTTGTATAGGTCATACTGATTACAGAGGCGCAGCGGAAGCGTGAAGGCCCCGTAACCCAGAGGTTGATAGATCGAAACCACTCTTTGCTATCTAGATAGTGTTTAGCAAGTACCCCAGTGGCCTAATGGATAAGGCACTGACCTTCTAAGCAAGGGATTGTGGGTTCGAGTCCCATCTGGGGTGGATGAAGGCAGTTTTGGATAGAATCGAAGCAGCTTGTATAGGTAACACCCCGAGAGCTTCGCACACCCCGAGAGCTTCTGGTCAGCGGGGTGGTGGCACTGGGATCCTCATCTCTCCCAAGTGGACATTCTCTCTTTCTCCCCTGACCCATCTGTCTATCGCCTCCTTTGAATTCCATGCTGTCACAGTTACCAGCCCTTTCAAGCTTAACATCCTTATCATTTATCGCCCTCCAGGTTCCCTTGGAGAGTTCATCAATGAGCTTGACGCCCTGATAAGTTCCTTTCCTGAGGATGGCTCACCTCTCACAGTTCTGGGTGACTTTAACCTCCCCACGTCTACCTTTGACTCATTCCTCTCTGCCTCCTTCTTTCCACTCCTCTCCTCTTTTGACCTCACCCTCTCACCTTCCCCCCCTACTCACAAGGCAGGCAATACGCTTGACCTCATCTTTACTAGATGCTGTTCTTCCACTAATCTCATTGCAACTCCCCTCCAAGTCTCCGACCACTACCTTGTATCCTTTTCCCTCTCGCTCTCATCCAACACTTCCCACACTGCCCCTACTCGGATGGTATCGCGCCGTCCCAACCTTCGCTCTCTCTCCCCCGCTACTCTCTCCTCTTCCATCCTATCATCTCTTCCCTCTGCTCAAACCTTCTCCAACCTATCTCCTGATTCTGCCTCCTCAACCCTCCTCTCCTCCCTTTCTGCATCCTTTGACTCTCTATGTCCCCTATCCTCCAGGCCGGCTCGGTCCTCCCCTCCTGCTCCGTGGCTCGACGACTCACTGCGAGCTCACAGAACAGGGCTCCGGGCAGCCGAGCGGAAATGGAGGAAAACTCGCCTCCCTGCGGACCTGGCATCCTTTCACTCCCTCCTCTCTACATTCTCCTCTTCTGTCTCTGCTGCTAAAGCCACTTTCTACCACTCTAAATTCCAAGCATCTGCCTCTAACCCTAGGAAGCTCTTTGCCACCTTCTCCTCCCTCCTGAATCCTCCTCCCCCTCCCTCCCCCCTCCTCCCTCTCTGCGGATGACTTCGTCAACCATTTTGAAAAGAAGGTCGACGACATCCGATCCTCGTTTGCTAAGTCAAACGACACCGCTGGTTCTGCTCACACTGCCCTACCCTGTGCTTTGACCTCTTTCTCCCCTCTCTCTCCAGATGAAATCTCGCGTCTTGTGACGGCCGGCCGCCCAACAACCTGCCCGCTTGACCCTATCCCCTCCTCTCTTCTCCAGACCATTTCCGGAGACCTTCTCCCTTACCTCACCTCGCTCATCAACTCATCCTTGACCGCTGGCTACGTCCCCTTCCGTCTTCAAGAGAGCGAGAGTTGCACCCCTTCTGAAAAAACCTACACTCGATCCCTCCGATGTCAACAACTACAGACCAGTATCCCTTCTTTCTTTTCTCTCCAAAACTCTTGAACGTGCCGTCCTTGGCCAGCTCTCCTGCTATCTCTCTCAGAATGACCTTCTTGATCCAAATCAGTCAGGTTTCAAGACTAGTCATTCAACTGAGACTGCTCTTCTCTGTGTCACGGAGGCGCTCCGCACTGCTAAAGCTAACTCTCTCTCCTCTGCTCTCATCCTTCTAGACCTATCGGCTGCCTTTGATACTGTGAACCATCAGATCCTCCTCTCCACCCTCTCCGAGCTGGGCATCTCCGGCGCGGCCCTCACCCGCTTTCAGGCACCTCAAAATATACGTGACTCAAATACATGGATTAGGAGGCCATTTCCTCTACAATCAGTATAAATATAAAACGTGACAAGAAGTCAAACAAGAATTCACGGAGGGCACTGAGCATGCCCATGAATTTTGATTTTTATATTTGTGTTTGCACTTCATTGCTGGAAACAACCTGACAGCAGAGGATGGTTACGATCCATAAATCAATGGTTAACTGCCCAAGGATACATCCCTTCATCACTCCGCTTTCAGGCACCACAATAATACTTGAACTCACAATACATGGATTAGGAGGCCAGTGCCTCTGTATCCATGACCTGTACGAACGGATAGATCGTAAAATAGATCCGGAGGCACAGAGACTGAATTATACTTTTTTTTACCCTGTTTGCACTTCATTTTTAAAAATAAGTAGGATACCTTCGATGTGCACTGTGTGATCATCGGACCTATAACAAGCTGCTTCGATTCTATCCCAAACTGCCTTCATCCACCCCGATGGGCCTCGAACCCACAATCCCTGGCTTAAGGCCAGTGCCCTTATCCCATTAGGCCACTGGGGTACTTGCTAAAACTACTAGATAGCAGAGAGTGGTTTCGATCTATCAACCTCTGGGTTACGGCCTTCACGCTTCCCTGCGCCCTCTGTATACAGTATGACCTATAAACCTGAAAAGAAGCAGTCAAAAATAGAATCAAGAGGTCACAGAGACTTCCCATGAAATTATACTTTTTATATTTGTGTTTGTCTTCATTGCTGAAAACAAACTGGCTAGCAGAGGATGTTTTCGATCCATAAATCAAACTGGGTTAACTGCCCAAGATCTCCACTTCATCACTCCGCTTTCAGGCACCCTCAAAACAATACTTGAACTCACATACTGGATTAGGAGGCCAGTGCGCTCTGGATCAGCTGACCTGTACGAACCTGATCGAAGCAGTTAAAATAGAATCCCGGAGGCACAGAGACTGAAATTTATACTTTTTTCTTTACCCTGTTTGCCACTTATTTTTAATAATAGAGTAGTATATCTTCGATGTGGCACGGTGTGATCATCAGTGACTATCAGCTGCTTCGGTTCTATCCCACATGCTTCATCCACTCCAGATGGGACTCGCACCCACAATCCCTTGGCTTAGAAGGCCAGTGCTTATCCTTAGGCCACTGGGGTCTTGCTAAATTATCTAATAGCAGAGAGTGGTTTCGATCTATCAACCTCTGGGTTACGGGGCCATCACGCTTCCCTGCGGCGCGGCGGGCACACGCGGGCGGGGGCGGGGGCGGGGCGGCGGCGCGACGCGGTGGAGGGGGGGCGGGAGCGCGCGCGGCGGGGCCGGGGGGCGGGGGGGCGCGCGGGGGCGGTCGGCGGGGAGGGGGGCGGGGAGGGGGGGCGGGTATGCGGCGACGCCTCTGTAATCAGTATGACCTATACAAACTGAAAGAAGCAGTCAAAAAAGAATCAAAGAGGGCACCGTGACATGCCCTGAATTATGCTTTTTATATTTGTGTTTGCCTCATTGCTGAAACAAACTGGATTGGCCGAGATGGTTTCGATCCATAAATCACTGTGTTAACTGCCTAGAAGACTTTCCACTTCATCACTCCGGCTTTCAGGCACCCCAAAATAATACTTGACTCCAATACATGATTAGGGAGCCAGTTTCCTCTAAAATCCAGTAATAACTATAAAAACTGACAAGTAAGTCAACAAAGAATCACGGAGGGCACTGGACATACCCATGAAATTTTTCTTTTATATTTGTGTTTGCACTTTCATTGCTGAAACAAACTGGACAGCAGAGGATGGTTTCGATCCATAATCACTGGTTAACTGCCCAATACATCCACTTCATCACTCCGCTTTTCAGGCACCACGCCAAAAAAACTTGAACTCCAATACCTGATTTAGGAGGCAGTCCTCTGTAATCAGCAACTGTACGAACTGATAGAACAGTAAAAAATAGAATCACGAGGGCACAGAGACATGAATTATACTTTTTTTTACCCCTTTTTGCACTTCTTTTTAAAAATGAGTAGGATATCTTACGATGTGCACTGTGTGATAATCGTTACCTATAACAAGCTGCTTCGATTCTATCCCAAACTGCCGTCATCCACCCCAGATGGGACTCGAACCCACATCCCGGGCTTAGAGGCCAGTGCCTTATCCATTAGGCCAATGGTACTTGCTAACACTATCTAGATAGCAGAGAGTGGTTTCGATCTATCACCTCTGGGTTTACGGGGACTTCACGCTTCCGCTGCGGCCTCTGTAATCAGTATGACCTTACAAACTGAAAGAAGCAGTCAAAAAAAGAATCACAGAGGCACACGTGACATGCCCATGAAATTCTGCTTTTTCTATTTGTGTTTGCACTTCATTGCTGAAAACAACTGGATAGCCGAGGAGGTTTCGATCCATATCACTGGGTTAACTGCCCCAGGACACTTCCACTTCATCACTCCGCTTTCAGCACCTCAAATAATACTTGAACTCACAGATACATGGATTAGGAGGCAGTTCCTCTACAATCAGTATAACCTATAAAAACTGACAAAAAGAAGTCAACAAAGAATACGGAGGGCACTGGACTGCCCATTAAATTTTGATTTTTATATTTGTGTTTGCACTTCATTGCTGACAAACTGGACAGCAGAGGATGGTTTCGATCCATAAATCCTGGGTTAACTGCCCAAGATACATCACTTCTCACTGCTCACGCTTTCAGGGCACCCCAAAATATACTTTGAACTCACAATACATGGATTGGAGGCCAGTGCCTCTGTAATCAGCATGACTGGAAGAACTGATAGAAGCAGTTAAAAAATAGAATCACGGAGGGCACAGATACATGAAATTATATGTTTTTTACTCTGTTTGCACTCATTTTTAAAAATGAGTAGGTACCTTCGATGTGGCACTGTGTGATCATCGTGACCTTACAAGCTGCTTCGATCTATCCAAACTGCCTTTCTCCACCCCAGATGGGACTCCGAACCCACAATCCTGGCTTCAAGCCAGTGCCTTATCCGTAAAGGCCACTGGGGTCCTTGCTACAAAACTATCTAGATAGCAGAGAGTGTTTCGATCTTATCAACCTCTGGGTTACGGGGCCATCACGCTTCCGCTGCGCCTCTGTAATCATATACCTATACAACTGAAAGAACAGTCAAAAAAAGAATCCACAGAGGGCACGTGACATGTGCCCATGAAATTATGCTTTTTATATTGTGTTTGCACTTCATTGCTGAAAACAGAGACTGGATAGCAGAGGATGGTTTCCGATCGCATAAATACCTGGGTTAACTCCAGGCGCACTTCCCACTTCATCAACTCGCTTTCAGGCCCCCAAAAATAATACTATGAATCACAATTACATGGATTAGGAGGCAGTGTCCTACTACAATCAGTAAATGAGACCTCTATAAAAACTGATCAAAGAAAGTCAACAAAAGAATCACGGAGGGCAACTGAGACATGTTCACCAAAACACATTTTAGCTTATCCTTTATTTTGTGTTTGCACTTAGCATTGCTGGAAAAACAAAACTGCAAGCAGAGGATGGATTCAATCCATAACATCACTGGTTAACTGCCAGATACATCCACTTCTATGCCATCCGCCTTCAGGCAACCCCAAAAAGAATACTTGAAACTCCATACATGGTTAGGAGCGCCAGTTGCCTCTGAATCAATGATAGACCTAGTACGACTGATAGAAGCAGTTAAAAAATAGAATCAACGGAGGGCACATACGAGACAGGAAATTATAATTTTTTTTACCCTTTTTGCACTTCATTTTTTAAAGATATAGAGTAGGATACTAACTCGATGTGATGTGTGGATAAATCGTTGAGCCTATACAAGCTGCTTCGATTCTATCCCAAACTGCCTTCATCACCCCGATGGACTCGAACCCACAATCCTGGCTTAGAGGCCAAGTGCTCTATCCATTAGGCCACTGGGTACTTGCTAAAAAACTATCTAGATAGCAGAGAGTGGTTTTCGATCTCAACCATCTGGGTTACGGGGCCTTCACGCTCCGCTGCGCCTCTGTAATCAGTATGACTATACAACTGAAAAGAAGCAAGGTCAAAAAAAGAATCACAGAGGGCACAGTGACATGCCCATGAATAATTTGCTTTTATATTTGTGTTTGCACTTCATTGCTGAAAAACAAAACGGATAGCAAGAGGATGGTTTCAGTCCATAATCACTGGGGTTAACTGCTCTCAGACACTTCCACATTCATCATCCGCTTTCAGGCACCCTCAAAATATACTTGAACTCACAATACTGGATTAGAGGCCAGGTCTCCTCATATCAGTATAACATAGAAAAACTGACAAAAGAAGTCAAACAAAGGAGAGGTCAGTGAGGGCCTGAGACATGCCCCGATGAAAATTTGTGCTCTTTTTTATATTTTGTGTTTGCATTTCATGCTGGAAACCAACTGGACAAGCAGAGGATGGTTTATCGATCCATAAATCACTAGGGTTAACTGCCAGATACATATCCCTTCATTCACTCCTCTCGTTTCAGGCAACCCCAAAATAATACTTGAAACTCCCAATACATTGGATAGGATGGGCCAGTGCCTCTGTAATCAGCTAGAATGACCTGTAACGAAATGATAGAAGCATTTAAAAAATAGAATCACTGGAGGCCAACAGAGACATGAAAATTATACTTTTTTTACCCCTGTTTGCACATGCATTTTAAAAATAGAGAGTAGAGATCCCTTCATGATGTGGCACTGTGTGATCATCGTGACCTATAACCGGCTGCTCTCGATTCATCCCAAACACTGCCTCATCCACCCCATATGGACTCGAAACCCACAATCCCTGGCTTAGAAGGCCGAAGATGCCTTAATCTATTCAGCCACTGGGGGTACTGCTAAAAGACGTATCTAGATAGCAGAGAGTGGTTTCGATCTTATCAACCTCTGGGTTACGGGGCCATCCGCTTCCCGCTGCCGCCTCTGTAATCAGTTATGACCTATACAAACGAAAGAAGCATGTCAAAAAGAGATCCCAGAGGGCACAGAGACAAGTGCCCATGAAATTATACTTATTTATTGTGTTTGACTTCATGCTGAAAACAAACGGATAGCAAGGATGGTTTCGATCCTAAATCACTGGGTTAACTGCCCAAGATACATCCACTTCATCACTCCGCTTTCAGGCACCCCAAAAATACTTGAACTCACATCATGGGTTAGGAGGCCAGTTCCTCTACAATCAGTTTAACCTATAAAAACTGACAAAAGAAGTCAAACAAAGAATCACGGAGGGCACTGAGACATGCCCATGAAATTTTGCTTTTTATATTTGTGTTTGCACTTCATTGCTGAAATCAACCTGGATAGCAGAGGATGGTTTCGATCCATAAATCACTGGGTTAACTGCCCAGGACACTTCCACTTCATCACTCCGCTTTCAGGCACCCCAAAATAATACTTGAACTCACATACATGGATTAGGAGGCCAGTGCCTCTGTATCAGCATGACCTGTACGAACTGATAGAAGCAGTTTAAAAAATAGAATCACGGAGGGCACAGAGACATGAAATTATACTTTTTTTTTACCCTTTTTTTGCACTTCATTTTTTAATAATAGAGTAGGATATCTCGATGGTGCACTGTGTGTCATCGTGACCTATACAAAGCTGCTTCGTCTTCTATCCCCAACCTGCCTTCATCCACCCCAGGATTGGACTCGAACCCACAATCCTGGCCTAGAAGGCCAGTGCCTTTCCATTAGGCCACTGGGGTACGTTGCAAAATTTATCTAGTATCAAGAGTGGTTCGATCTATCAACCTCTGGGGTTACGGGGCCATCACGCTTCCGCTGCGCCTCTGTAATCAGTATGACCTATACAAACTGAAAGAAGCAGTCAAAAAAAGAATCACGAGGCACAGTGACATGCCCATGAAATTAGCTTTTGTATATTTGTTGTTTTGCATCTTCACTTGCTGAAACAAACTGGATACAGAGGATGGTTTCGATCGCATAAGAATCACTGGGTTAACTGCCAAGATACATCCACTTCAATCACTCCGCTTTCAGGCACCCAAAAAAATACTTGAACTCACATAACATGGATTAGGAGGCCGTTATTCCTCTACAATCGTATAACCATAAAAACTGACAAAGAAGTCAAACAAAGAATCACGGAGGGGCACTGAGACATGCCCATACATTTTGATTTTAATATTTGTGTTTGCACTTCATTGCTGGAAACAATGGACAGCAGAGGATGGTTTTCGATCCTAAATCACTGGTTAACTGCCCAAGATACATCCACTTCATCACTCCGCTTTCAGGCACCCAAAAAAATACTTTAACTCACAATACATTGTAGGAGGTCCAGTTGCCTCTGTAATCAGCTATGACCTGTACGAACTGATAGAAGCAGTTAAAAAATAGAATTCACGGAGGGCACAGAGACATGAAATTATACTTTTTTTACCCTTTGACACTTCATTTTTAAAAATAGAGTAGGATACCTTCGATGTGGCACTGTGTGATCATCGTGAACCTATACACGCTGCTTCGATTCTATCCCAAACTGCTTCTCCGCCCCTATGGACTCGAACCCACAACCTGGCTTAGAAGGCCAGTGCCTTATCCATTAGGCCTCACTGGGTTACTTGCTAAAAACTATCTAGATAGCAGAGAGTGGTTTCGATCTACAACCTCTGGGGTTACGGGGCATCACGCTTCCGCTGGCGCCTCTGTAATCAGTATGACCTATACCAAACTGAAGAAGCCGTCAAAAAAAAGAAAATCACAGAGGGCACAGAGACATGCCCATGAAATTATACTTTTTATATTTGTTGTTGTACTTCATTGCTGAAAACAAACTGGTAGCAGAGGATGGTTTCGATCCATAAATCACTGGGTTAACTTGCCCAAGATACTCCACTTCATCACTCCCGGCTTTCAGGCACCCCAAAAAAATACTTGAACTCACAATAACATGGGTTAGGAGGGCAAGTTCCTCTACAATCAGTTTAACCTTATAAAAACTGACAAAGAGTCAACAAAGAATCACAGAGGGCACTGAGACATGCCCATGAAATTTTGCTTTTTATATTTTGTGTTTGCACTTCATTGCTGAAATCAAACCGGATAGCAGAGGATGTTTCGATCCATAAATCACTGGGTGTAACTGCCCAGGACACTTCACTTCATCACTCCGCTTTCAGGCACCCCAAAATAATACTTGAACTCACAATACATGATTAGGAGGCCAGTGCCTCTGTAATCAGCATGACCTTACGAACTGATAGAAGCAGTTAAAAATAGAATCACGGAGGGCACAGAGACATGAAATTATACTTTTTTTAACCTGTTTGCACTCATTTTAAAAATAGAGTAGGATACCTTCGATGTGGCACGTGTGATCATCGTGCCTATACAAGCTGCTTCGATTCTATCCCAAACTGCCTTCATCCACCCCAGATGGACTCGAACCCACATCCCTGGCTTAGAAGGCCAGTGCCTTATCCATTAGGCACTGGGGTTACTTGCTAAAACTATCTAGATAGCAGAGAGTGGTTTCGATCTATCAACCTCTGGGTTACGGGGCTTCACGCTTCCGCTGCGCCTCTGTAATCGTAATGACCTATACAAACTGAAAGAAAGCAGTCAAAAAAAGAATCACAGAGGGCACAGTGACATGCCCATGAATTATGCTTTTTATATTGTGTTTGCACTTCATTGCTGAAAAAACACATGGATAGCAGAGTATGGTTTCGATCATAAATCACTGGTTAACTGCCCAGGCACTTCCATTCATCAACTCCGCTTTCAGGCACCCCAAAATAATACTTGAACTCACAATACATGGATTAGGAGGCCAGTCTCCTTACAATCAGTATAACCTATAAAAACTGACAAAAGAAGTCAAACAACGAATCACGGGAGGGCACTGAGACATGCCCATGAAATTTTGCTTTTATATTTGTGTTTGCACTTCATTGCTGGAAACAAACTGACAGCAGAGGATGGTTTCGATCCATAAATCACTGGGTTAACTGCCAAGATACATCCACTTCATCACTCCGCTTTCAGGCACCCCAAATACTACTTGAACTCACAATACATGGATTAGGAGGCCAGTGCCTCTGTAATCAGCAGACCTGTACGAACTGATAGAAGCAGTTAAAAAAATAGAATCACGGAGGGCACAGAGACATGAAATTATACTTTTTTTTACCCTGTTTTGCACTTCATTTTTAAAAATAGAGTAGGATATCTCTTCGATGTGGCACTGTGTGATCATCGTTACATTTACATTTTACATTTACATTTAGTCATTTAGCAGACGCTCTTATCCAGACGATTTACAGATTGGTGCATTCACCTTATGATATCCAGTGGAACAACCACTTTACAATGTGCATCTAACTCTTTAAGGGGGAGGGGGGGGTTAGAAGGATTACTTTATCCTATCCTAGGTATTCCTTAAAGAGGTGGGGTTTCAGGTGTCTCCACGGAAGGTGGTGATTGACTCCGCTGACCTGGCGTCGTAAGGGAGTTTGTTCCACCATGGGGTGCCAGAGCAGCGACCGTTTTGACTGGGCTGTAGCGGGAACTGTACTTCCTCAGAGGTAGGGAGGCGAGCAGGCCAGAGGTGGATGACGCAGTGCCCTTGTTTGGTGTAGGGCCTGATCGAGCCTGAAGGTACGGAGGTGCGTTCCCCTCACAGCTCCGTAGGCAAGCACCATGGTCTTGTAGCGCGGATGGAGCTTCAACTGGAAGCCAGTGGAGAGAGCGGAGGAGCGGGGTGACGTGAGAGAACTTGGGAAGGTTGAACACCAGACGGTCTGCGGCGTTCTGGATGAGTTGTAGGGGTTTAATAGCACAGGCAGGGAGCCCAGCCACAGCGAGTTGCAGTAGTCCAGACGGGAGATGACAAGTGCCTGATTAGGACCTCGCTGCTTCCTGTGTGAGGCAGGTCGTACTCTGCGAAGTTGTAGGAGCATGAACCTACAGGAAGGGTCACCGCCTTGATGTGAGTTTGAGAACGACAGGGTGTTGGTCCAGGATCACGCCAAGGTTTCTAGCACTCTGGAGGAGGACACAATGGAGTTGTCAACCGTGATGGCGAGATCATGGAACGGGCAGTCCTTCCCCGAGGAAGAGCAGCTCCGTCTTTCCGAGGTTCGCTTGAGGTGGTGATCCGTCATCCACACTGTATTTTCTGCCAGACTGCAGAGATGCGATTCGCCACTGGTTATCAGAGGGGGAAAGGAGAAGATTAATTGTGTGTCGTCTGCATAGCAATGATAGGAGAGACCATGTGAGGATATGACAGACCAAGTGACTTGTGTATAGCGAGAATAGGAGAGGGCCTAAAACAGAGCCCTGGGGGAACACAGTGGTGAGAGCGCGTGGTGCGGAGACAGATTCTCGCCACGCCACCTGGTAGGAGCGACCTGTCATGTAGGACGCAATCCAAGCGTGGGCCGCGCCGGAGATGCCCAGCTCGAGAGGGTGGAGAGGGGATCTGATGGTTCACAGTATCAAAGGCAGCCGATAGGTCTAGAAGGATGAAGCAGGGGAGAGAGAGTTAGCTTTAGCAGTGCGGAGCGCCTCCGTGACACAGAGAAGAGCAGTCTCAGTTGAATGACTAGTCTTGAAACCTGACTGATTTGGATCAAGAAGGTCATTCTGAGAGAGATAGCAGGAGAGCTGGCCAAGGACGGCACGTCAAGAGTTTTGGAGAGAAAAGAAAGAAGGGATACTGGTCTGTAGTTGTTGACATCGGAGGGATCGAGTGTAGGTTTTTTCAGAAGGGGTGCAACTCTCGCTCTCTTGAAGACGGAAGGGACGTAGCCAGCGGTCAAGGATGAGTTGATGAGCGAGGTGAGGTAAGGGAGAAGGTCTCCGGAAATGGTCTGGAGAAGAGAGGAGGGGATAGGGTCAAGCGGGCAGGTTGTGGGCGGCCGGCCGTCACAAGACGCGAGATTTCATCTGGAGAGAGAGGGGAGAAAGAGGTCAAAGCACAGGGTAGGGCAGTGTGAGCAGAACAGCGGTGTCGTTTGACTTAGCAAACGAGGATCGGATGTCGTCGACCTTCTTTTCAAAATGGTTGACGAAGTCATCCGCAGAGAGGGAGGAGGGGGGAGGGGGAGGGGAGGAGGATTCAGAGGGAGGAGAAGGTGGCAAAGAGCTTCCTAGGGTTAGAGGCAGATGCTTGGAATTTAGAGGGTAGAAAGTGGCTTTAGCAGCAGAGACAGAAGAGGAGAATGTAGAGAGGAGGGAGTGAAAGGATGCCAGTTCCGCAGGGAGGCGAGTTTTCCTCCATTTCCGCTCGGCTGCCCGGAGCCCTGTTCTGTGAGCTCCGCGTGAGTCGTCGAGCCACGGAGCAGGAGGGGAGGACCGAGCCGGCCTGGAGGATAGGGGACATAGAGAGTCAAAGGATGCAGAAAGGGAGGAGAGGAGGTTGAGGAGGCAGAATCAGGAGATAGGTTGAGAAGGTTGAGCAGAGGGAAGAGATGATAGGATGGAAGAGAGGAGTAGCGGGGGGAGAGAGAGCGAAGGTTGGGACGGCGCGATACCATCCGAGTAGGGGCAGTGTGGGAAGTGTTGGATGAGAGCGAGAGGGAAAAGGATACAAGGTAGTGGTCGGAGACTTGGAGGGGAGTTGCAATGGATTAGTGGAAGAACAGCATCTAGTAAAGATGAGGTCAAGCGTATTGCCTGCCTTGTGAGTAGGGGGGAAGGTGAGAGGGTGAGGTCAAAGAGGAGAGGAGTGGAAAGAAGGAGGCAGAGAGGAATGAGTCAAAGGTAGACGTGGGAGGTTAAAGTCACCCAGAACTGTGAGAGGTGAGCCATCCTCAGGAAAGGAACTTATCAGGGCGTCGCTCATTGATGAACTCTCCAAGGAACCTGGAGGGCGATAAATGATAAGGGTTAAGCTTGAAAGGCTGGTAACGTGACACATGGAATTCAAAGGAGGCGATAGACAGATGGGTCAGGGGAGAAAGAGAGAATGTCCACTTGGGAGAGATGAGGATCCCAGTGCCACCACCCGCTGACCAGAAGCTCCGGGGTGTGCGAAGCTCTCGGGGTGTTACCTATACAAGCTGCTTCGATTCTATCCAAAACTGCCTTCATCCACCCCAGATGGGACTCGAACCCACAATCCCTTGCTTAGAAGGTCAGTGCCTTATCCATTAGGCCCTGGGGTACTTGCTAAACACTATCTAGATAGCAAAGAGTGGTTTCGATCTATCAACCTCTGGGTTACGGGGCCTTCACGCTTCCGCTGCGCCTCTGTAATCAGTATGACCTATACAAACTGAAAGAAGCAGTCAAAAAAAGAATCACAGAGGGCACAGAGACATGCCCATGAAATTATGCTTTTTATATTTGTGTTTTGTACTTCATTGCTGAAACAACTGGATAGCAGAGGATGGTTTCGATCCATAAATCACTGGGTTAACTGCCCAGGACACTTCCATTCATCACTCCGCTTTCAGGCACCCCAAAATAATACTTGAACTCACAATACATGGATTAGGAGGCCAGTTCCTCTACAATCAGTATAACCTATAAAAACTGACAAAAGAAGTCAAACAAAGAATCACGGAGGGCACTGAGACATGCCCATGAAATTTTGCTTTTTATATTTGTGTTTGCACTTCATTGCTGGAAACAAACTGGACAGCAGAGGATGGTTTCGATCCATAAATCACTGGGTTAACTGCCCAAGATACATCCACTTCATCACTCCGCTTTCAGGCACCCCAAAATAATACTTGAACTCACAATACATGGATTAGAGGCCGTGCCTCTGTAATCAGCATGACCTGTACGAACTGATAGAAGCAGTCAAAAATAGAATCACGGAGGGCACAGAGACATGAATATTATACTTTTTTTACCCTGTTTGCACTTCATTTTTAAAAATAGAGTAGATACTCTTCGATGTAGCACTGTGTGATCATCATTACCTATACAAGCTGCTCGATTCTATCCCAAACTGCCTTCATCCACCCCAGTGGGACTCGAACCCACAATCCCTGGCTTAGACGGCCAGTGCCTTATCCATTAGGCCACTGGGGTACTTGCTAAAACTATCTAGATAGCAGAGAGTGGTTTCGATCTATCAACCTGGGTTACGGGGCCTTCACGCTTCCGCTGCGCCTCTGTAATCAGTATGACCTATACAAACTGAAAGAAGCAGTCAAAAAAAATCACAGAGGGCACAGTGACATGCCCATGAAATTATGCTTTTATATTTGTGTTTGCACTTCATTGCTGAAAACAAACTGGATAGCAGAGGATGGTTTCGATCCTAAATCACTGGGTTAACTGCCCAGGACACTTCCAATTCATCACTCGCTTTCAGGCACCCCAAAATAATTCTTGAACTCACATACATGGATTGGAGGCCAGTTCCTCTACAATCAGTAACCTATAAAAACTGACAAAAGAGTCAAACAAAGAATCACGGAGGGCACTGGACATGCCCATGAAATTTTGCTTTTATATTTGTGTTTTGCACTTCATTGCTGGAAACAAACTGGACAGCAGAGGATGGTTTCGATCCATAAATCACTGGTTAACTGCCCAGTACATCCACTTCATCACTCCGCTTTCAGGCACCCCAAAATAATACTTGAACTCACAATACATGGATTAGGAGGCCAGTGCCTCTGTAATCAGCATGACCTGTACGAACTGATAGAAGCAGTTAAAAAATAGAATCACGGAGGGCACAGAGACATGAAATTATACTTTTTTTTACCCTGTTTGCACTTCATTTTTAAAAATAGAGTAGGATATCTTCGATGTGGCACTGTGGGATCATCGTTACATTTACATTTTACATTTACATTTAAGTCATTTAGCAGACGCTCTTATCCAGAGCGATTTACAAATTGGTGCATTCACCTTATGATATCCAGTGGAACAACCACTTTACAATAGTGCATCTAACTCTTTTAAGGGGGAGGGGGGGTTAGAAGGATTACTTATATCCTATCCTAGGTATTCCTTAAAGAGGTGGGGTTTCAGGTGTCTCCGGAAGGTGGTGATTGACTCCGCTGACCTGGCGTCGTAAGGGAGTTTGTTCCACAATTGGGGTGCCAGAGCAGCGAACCGTTTTGACTGGCTGAGCGGGAACTGTACTTCCTCAGAGTTAGGAGGCGAGCAGGCCAGAGGTGGATGAACGCAGTGCCCTTGTTGGGTGTAGGGCCTGATCAGAGCCTGAAGGTACGGAGGTGCCGTTCCCCTCACAGCTCCGTAGGCAAGCACCATGGTCTTGTAGCGGATGCGAGCTTCAACTGGAAGCCAGTGGAGAGAGACGGCGGAGCGGGGTGACGTGAGAGAACTTGGGAAGGTTGAACACCAGACGGGCTGCGGCGTTCTGGATGAGTTGTAGGGGTTTAATAGCACAGGCAGGGAGCCCAGCCACGCGAGTTGCAGTAGTCCAGACGGGAGATGCAAGTGCCTGGATTAGGACCTCGCTGCTTCCTGTGTGAGGCAGGGTCGTACTCTGCGATGTTGTAGAGCATGAACCTACAGGAACGGTCACCGCCTTGATGTGAGTTGAGAACGACAGGGTGTTGTCCAGGATCACGCCAAGGTTCTTAGCACTCTGGGAGGAGACACAAGGGAGTGTCAACCGTGATGGCGGATCATGGAACGGGCAGTCCTTCCCCGGAGGAAGAGCAGCTCCGTCTTTCCGAGGTTCAGCTTGAGTGGTGATCCGTCATCCACACTGATATGTCTGCCAGACAGCAGAGATGCGATTCGCCACCTGGTTATCAGAGGGGGGAAAGGAGAAGATTAATTGTGTGTCGTCTGCATGCAATGATAGGAGAGACCATGTGAGGATATGACAGAGCCAAGTGACTTGGTGTATAGCGAGAATAGGAGAGGCCTAGAACAGAGCCCTGGGGGACACCAGTGGTGAGAGCGCGTGGTGCGGAGACAGATTCTCGCAACGCCACCTGGTGGAGCGACCTGTCAGGTAGGACGCAATCCAAGCGT